>NC_133287.1:2684727-2791691 GCF_005239225.2 Populus alba
GAGACAAATAATATTATGAACGAATCAGAACAACGTATAAGTACTGAATGTTTATTTAGTTATGAATTAGCTAGGGTTTTTCTTAATTCACAGTACCTGACAATTTTGATAATTTAGTGATGAGAGTAGAGAAAGTTGTGGAGCGATGGACAGCAACTATGCGAGTGTCACCACCAACGTATCGGAGCTGATTGTCGTGAGGGCGGGGGAGAATTTTGCCTCCGAAGCTGCACATGAAGCGCACGCGTGGATCATGCGAAGAGTGATAATCGGACCGAGGAGAGGAGGCTAAAGAATCTGTGGCGACTGAATCCAGCTCTGATGGATGCAGGGACGACATGTCTGAATATTACAGTGGTTTCGTTAGAAAACCAAGAACCATGTAAATATTGTAAACGAGGGAGAAAGTTTTGCTGCTTCGAATTTATTTAGGATGTTTGTCTCAGCAACGCAGAAGAGGCTGACATGGATAGGGGACCCACTTACTTTATATAATCATGATTTAGTATTTATTTATTTATTTACTTGCTTGTTGATAGCTGAAAATCAACATCTTGATGATGATGATGATGATGATGTACCCTACCTTGCAGGGAAAGTGGTTTTTATTGCACAACGGGACTCGAACATGGATTTGCATTTTCTTTTATAGTGTTTGTGGTGGTGGGAGTTTGGGCGGTGAGATTGCTGTTTGATTGGTCATCGCTTGAATAAAGTTTTGTCAAACAATAACAATAATGATGCAAAGGAATCTATCTCACATATATGTTTTGATTTTTGTCAAGATTCATATGAACATCGATCAAAAGTCTGCATTGCCGAAGTAGGTATTTGGTCACCACTACAATCAAGCAACGGACGGACATTTTCCTAATCCAAATTACTTAAATTGATCTCATCACGCGCGATATATAGAAATATAAATTAATAATTCAAGAAATATTTAAATAGTTTGTTTCTATATATATATATATATATATATATATATATATATATATATATCCATTAGTGTACATAATAAAAAGGGAGTTAATTGGTAGGTCCATGTGGGGCTTGATGTATTGAATATTTTATTTAAAACCACCATGAATGATCTTGATATAAGTTTCATTTTGCATATATATTGAGATCAATCATTTTATTCGACGGACGATGCTTCAGATAAGATGAAGGCGCCTCTCTTGCCTTATTAATTCAATAATTTACTGCGTGAGCAAATTAAGGAAAGGTCCATATTAAGAAGACATATCACCCTTGAATTCGATGAAAACAAACCACACACACACACACACACATGTCCTTATGATCATGGAAAGATCATATATGTGCTTGGCATCAACGAACAAGATTATGATCGGGTCAAGAAATATAAAATAAATGGCATTTTCAATGAATGCTGGATTAGTTGATAAAAGGTCTTGTTTTTTTAGAAACTAGAGACTGAATTGTCGATGGTGAAATGAAGGCTTCAAATAATCCACCGGAGTTTTCTGCTCTTTGGCAGAAAGGACCTTTTCCCTTTGGCTTTTGGTGTTAGGTTGGGCACTTGGAAGAGGCAAGCAGAGCTCCACCAAATCTAGACCGACTCGGTTCGGTTAGGTCCCACATGGGTAACTGACAGGCCTTGTCTGAATGGGTGTTTTAACGTGGTGGCGACTCACCATTTTTTGTCCCTGAGGATAATGCTAGCCCCACTCGATTGCTTCCACTATGCAACTTACTGTCCAATCACATAGCAGTGATCGGTGTGTCTTGTAGCATAGCATTGCATACTGTGGGTCGAGGCCCCTTTTGGCAAGTTTGTAATTGGTCATTAGGGTTGGGAACACGTTCATCGTTTCTAGTGCCTCAAGTACTGGAAAATTGGTCGTCAATTACTCACGTGTGATATATATATATAGCCGGTGCCCATTGTAAAATTATTATTCATTGCATAAAAGTCTAAATAAATGCCCTATCGTTCTATTTACCTACCACCTCAACCCTTAATTAAAAGCTTTTTTGGGTTGGGAATAAAATGGAAATAAGGGGCCGAAAAGGAGGTGAAAGGAAAGCTATTTTTCTTCTTCTTTTTCTTTTTTCGTTTGAGCAGGTGAAAATAAAGAGAAAAAAAAAAAAAAACAGAGACAGGAGAGAAAGTAGACATTATTTTTTTCTTGAAAATGAAATTTTCTTGAAAGATGAGTTTAGAGGTTAGAGTTCTAACTGCAAAATAAATTCTTGGTGGAACGAGACATTTCAACCAAGCATTAAGTTTGGAGTTTGGTTTGGCTTGGCGCAACCAAGCTATATTTTTCCTATTTATATTATTACATACTAATTATGGTATTTATCATTAATATTATACATTTAGTTCATAAACTTTGAATTGTGAATTGTGCTAGGTAACATATTTTTAACCATATCCTAATATACTAAAATCCTTATAAATCAATTTTTATACTCATAAAAATTATTCTTGAAATAATTACTCATCTATCAGTTCATCATCTCTATTTTTTTTTAACCTTATGCTAAAAGTGACAGTTATTGATACATCATATCAAACATAATCTATCATCATTTTGTGCTAGTATTATCCATATACCGACCCAATCATTGTGCACCTTTATATGGAGTTCATCCAAATTGTACACAATCAATGCTATTTTAAACAAAACTTGATATTTTACACATGTTTAAAATGAAAGATTCCATTTAGAATTTTTGTAAACTATGGAGATTTAATGTAAATAATTTTTTTATATAATTAAACTGAGATTTACATTCTAGTTCAAGGGTTAAGTTTACCCTAAAGAATTATAATTTAAAAGCTATGGATAAATTAGAAAAATATATAATTTTTATTAAATTTTTATTTCGATAAATATTTTATTTAAAGAATCTATTTTCTATCTGGAATGATATCCTTTCTCTTTTCCAAGTAGATGTTATCAAAAATGTTTTTTTTGATATGACATGAATAATATAAAAGAAGCTTGGATTGCAAAAATAGATTGTAAAATTATAAAATTAAAAGTAATTATTTTTTTTCATTCACGGTTCATAAAACACACTAAGCAATTTCATCAATAAAGATGTGGTATGCTTGTTCTTGCATGATAAAATCCTACCACATAAGATCTAAAGGAAAAAAATTGAAAGTGGTTTGTAAGATTATGTGTTCAAGAAAAAACATTGAAAACAAACCATGTTTTCATAACTGTACTACCTTGTTGACTAACACTAGTTTCAATGTTCCCTCCAACTCCATAGTGTTTTAGCTTATATAATGCATTTTGCCTTGATGAATAATACATTACTTTTAGATGTTGCTATGTTTTCTTTTAGACATTTTTATATTTTCATAAGTTTTAGATATTTTTTGTTATATACTATAAATCTCAATAAGTGGATTAATAAAGAATTGTAGGCTTTGTATGAACTTAAACGAATAAATTAAACAATTCAAAGTATGATTTTTTTTTAATCATGAAGTCTAGTCTCTTGTTAGATCATATCTTAGATAAATTATGTAATTTTTTATAGAGAAATCATAACATTGTAAATTTATTTAAAAGACTATATTATTTAAGTATAAATACATGATGGATCAAACTTTAGAGTATCTTATATATAAAAATATCTTTGTAGAATAAGAAGTTTCAAAGTTTTGTTCCATAATAGATAATTTTTTTATTTGTTAAGAGTGTTTAATCAATATTATGTTTTCTTCATTCTTGCACTATTGATTGAAAAAAGAATCAATGGATACAAGTATTTGTGAGACTTATGTATTAGTGAATAAACACAAGGGTATACAATGAGAAAGATAACAATTAGAAATTTAAAATTATTGTAAAATCTTAAAATCAATAGTAAAATCATGATTTTATCGATTTTATACTAATTTACATAATTTCACTCTAATTTTTTTTAATATTTTAATATGATAAATATACATTAAACTTATAAAATCATATAATCTTACAAGTAAACTTCAACTTTAACATACCATGTTATTTCCTATCCAATAACGAGGAAAACAATAAACCAAGAAAAGCAACTTTGTTTTTTTTTTGGCCTAACTTTTATCGCCAAGACTATAATATGGATACCAAATCATTTTGTAATTAGAATATTGTATGCGCATGCAATGACCATTTTAATTCAAAACAACTTTGAGTTAATTTCTAATCGATTATTTTTTTTTCATCTAAAATTGCATGATGTCTCCTTTTGATTGACGTTGAAGTGCATGCATATAGTATTAGTTTGTTAGAACAAGTTGAGAGAGGGTAGTTACAAGAAAGAAAGATAAAAAAGGGACTGCTATGGCTATGGCTATGGCTAGGCTCATGTTGGTCGGTGACTAGCTGAAATGCCATTGGATCAGAAACCAAAGTTTAAAGTGCATTGGGCCAATGAAAGCAAAGAAAATATTAAAGCAAGCTAATACAAAAGTGATAAAGAAATGTCGAAAGCAACCTGCTGATCCTTTTTTAATCTTAAGAAGATAGCATTGTTATTGTTATAAAGCAGAAGTTACCACACATTAGTGCTGTTTATATATATATATATATATATATATATTCTTAATTAGTTACTTTGGCAACCAACTTATGTGATCATTGTTTTAAGATTTGTTATGTAAGTTAATCCGGATAAAGTCCTGATTAATAAGTCAAGTTAATTTTATTTTATTTTTTAAATGATTATTCTAATATTATTTTGACCAAAATTTTTCTCAAACGTTTTTTATTCAAGTTTTTTCTTGGGTTAACTAAGTAACGAGAATCAATCTAAATTTATTTAGGTCAATCTGCATTAATATTTCCTTTATTGTTTTAAAATTTAAATTAATCTATATCCTGACTGATTCAATAAAGTCCCAAATTATTTTATTTGTATGGATTTTTTTTTAACATGGGTATTTGGACCAGCTTTCGCGTACCTTGACTAATTTCACAGACATTAATATTTCCTTTATTGTTTTAAAATTTAAATCAGTCTATATCCTGACTGATTCAATAAAGTCTCGAATTATTCTATCTGTTTGGATTTTTTTTAATATGGATATTCAGACCAGCTTTCGCGCACTTTGACTAATCTCACAGACCCTAAAGTTAACGATTATACAAGCCTCTAGTAGCCTTGAAATTTGTGAGACTCGAACTAGTAATTTTTAAAAAATAAATCTAAAACTTAACCAATTAAAATATACCGGTTAAGATGAACTTTTCCCATCTTATAACCTGATGTTATAACCTTGGCTTGTGATGATTAAAAAAAAAGAAAAGGAAAAAGAGGAGCTGAGCTTATTTGACTTTGAGGGTGGGCTTTTCTCAATCTTATTCGTTTCTTCTCTGACCTAAAAGAGAAACCAACTCATCGTATCTTTGTAAAGTAAGGAATGGGCTCAAAAGCTTCGGCCCAAGTAAAAGAAACTCTAAAGCCCATTTCGTGGAGTGTGTTGTTGGGATGTCAAATCTTACTTTGGACTTCACCCGGCTCGAACTTTTAATCAAGAAATTACGGTTGTGTGAATATACGAGAATTTTGTGTTTTTATGTACTGTTTCTCTTCCAAAAAAGAAAATTGTTTACACAAAAAAGTTTAATATATCGATTAGACAGTGAAACAAGGTAATTTCTTGATTAATTTATACAGTGAAACAAGGTAATTTCTTGAGTGATTAATTTGTAGTACGAGACTGTGTGTTTGTTTAAAAAATACGCGCCACGCACTTTTCAAATAAACACTTTCCTACCAAGCTTCTATTATGAATTATGAAAATTTTAAAATTAATAATGTGATTTCGTATGTATTTTATGTTGTTATTGGTGTTAGCCTCTATGTATTTGGTATTGTGGTAACTATTATTATTGTAATTTAAAAAAAATTGTTTTTATAAAAAATGTTTTTTAGTTAAGATTGATTTGATATTTATGTTATTTAGTTAAAACTGTGGTTGAAATTGAGGTTGAACAAAAAGTTATTTAATATATTTGGTTAATAATGCTTTTAAAATTTATGTTATAAAATAATTTTAAAAAATATATATTAATATTGATGGTTTTTAATTTAAATATTATAAATTTAACTATTGTTATTATATCATGAAATAAATAATACTTTTTATAAAATATTTTTCATTGTTCCATTAAACTATCTACAATTCCATCACGTATGAAATACATCCAACAAGGAGTATAATGTTTTTGGTTTTTTAATCGCGCAACAACATCAGGGAAAATATAATTAGGAATGATATTGGAATTGCGATCAAATTCTGCAAATACTACATCATCACGTGATTTCTGTCTAATTTATGTATTGTCATTAAATAATATTAAACACTAATTTTTCGAATAAAACATAATTAAAAAATTAAAAATAATTTTTATTTTTTTATTTTACTGGGTTGAATCCAGTTCAATGCATGTAGGGCTTTGGATCGGACCCAGTCCGATCGATCCGACCAGAACAGTGCAGCATGCTCACTTTTCATGTTAATTGCATAAATTGCACTTTCACTGAACAATGCAATTAACATGAAAATTGAATAGAAAGTAGATAAGATTCACTCACACTGTTCACTTTAATGAACAGTACGAGTGAAAAAGTAGCACAGAATTGCTTCTATTTTCTTGCGTTTTGAATGCAATATATAATGGGTCCCATCAAGATTTAACTGTATTTTTATATTTACCAAACAATTGTTTAGTTGTGGTTGCTTCAAACATAGAAGCAACCACGCAAATAAATGGACTACAATTCAAGATTTGACTTAGAAAATGGTCAAAGTACTTGGAGATCAATTTGTAGGTCACTAGGTGAATCTTGATATATTATTTTATTTAAATTTTTTTTTAAATATTGGTATTGATGCAGTAAATATTTTAGTATTAATATAAATTTAAAATCATGAATTTTCCATGTCGGAAACTATGCTCCGAGTTTTGCAATGGACTTTTGATGATAAATAATTCTAGACTTGTAGTTTGTGGCATATAGTAATTTTTAATATTTGTGTCCATGTAATTTCACAAATTAAAACCCAAAATGCCACTTCGTGTAATCAATTAAAAATAAAAATAAAAAAACAGAGTGAAATAGAACATGTTGCTTTCAAGTTGAGATTACCCTTTAACTAGATAATCACTTAGCTTAAGATGGCGGCATCTCTCGTCATGCAAAGGCAGCCTTGCACTCTTGGTAGTTGACTGGTTCGAGAAACCGGCTTTAGATGATTTCTAATTTAGGAGTCAGCATAATAGACTATTTTGCATTCTCAATGAATTTAAAAATATGTTTTATATTAAATAATATTAATTTAATATATATTTTTTAATGATTTTGATATGTTTGTATTAAAAATAAACACATTTAAAAAAATTATTTTAATATATATATATATATATATTAAAAAATATTTTTTAAAAATACCCACCAACTACAGTAACAAATATATTATAAAACGTACCAACAAGTTGTTGGCTCAATGGTTGTTGGGCAGCTTTCCTTCCTTCGAATTTCAGTTCGAGTCCTAGTGGAAGTAGAGTTGGAGAGTTTGTTCCCTTCCTGTTTCTATTGGGTCCTTCCTGGGCGGTATACCTGTTACCCCCGCGGTGTCTTACTTGCTCACTGGACTTGCAGGATGTTCAGTGGGCCGTGAGATTAGTCATGGTGCGCGCAAACTAGCACGAACATCTACGTTAATAATATATATATATATATATATATATATATATATATATATATTATAAAACGTGGGCAGTATCTTCCAAATAAAAAATCACGATATGGCCCGTGCATGATGGAAACAACTGCTCCGATAAGAGTGACTCCTCACCAATCATTGCCGTTTATTTGAAGATATTAATTGATAAAATACTTTCCGCCAGCTTTGGCCACCGTCAATGAGACCACACACAAAGGATAGGCTAACGTCGGCGCTTCTTCTTGAATTTCGTTTTATACCGTGTTTTATAAAAATTATTTATTTTATTTAAAATTAATTTTTTATATTCTTAGATCAATATGAAAAATAATTTTTAAAAAATAAAAATATATTATTTTAATCAATTTTCAATTAAAAATTCATTTCAAAAAATAACTGTTAATATATATTCTCGAATATTTCTTTCTATATACAGTATGATCTTTTACTGAACCAAGTTAGTTTTAATTTATAAAAAAGATTGAAGGAGAAAATAACATGTTCTTGGCCATTAAAGGTACATTCTTTAGAGACAAGTTGATGATCAACTTGCTCTAAAAAATGTACCTTTTAAAGATTTTAAAGTTGAGGAAAGCATCCTGTTCACATTCGGCCTTTTATAAGAGGTGTGGATGCTAATTATTATAGGAAAGCACAAAATTCAACGATGAATCACTAACAAATATATTAGTAAGGTCGGAGGATCCTTTCTTTTGATTCCTTGCTACGTAAATAACAGCTAAAATCAATATTCTAACATTGAATTTTAATTACTTCTTAACTAATTCAGCATTTGAGATTATAAACCAACCAATATTGTTATCTTATTTAAGTACTATATTATGAAATAAAATAGTTTTCTATCTTAATGTTAATTTATTAAATCATGGTTTTTGTTAGTTTATTAAAGATTTATAATGTGACTAAATTGGATGATGTCTTTGAATAACTGGTTAACTCATAGTCAAAAATGCAGTGGCGGAGGTCGAGTAGGTAGGGAAGGGTTGACAGGGACCGACCCTTCCAAGGAAATATTTTTTCTAGCCCTCTCCTTAACAATGTTTACAATTTTAAAAATAAAATAATTGAAATTTTAACTTTTTAAAATAATTCTTTTAATTTAGCCCTTCTAATTTTATTTTCTTGCTCTGTCCTGCATGTATTGATGTATGTGAGAAGTAATCAGTTTTCATACAGGTAGCCTCCATTTAAAATTTTTTTGAGAGTTTTTGTTTTTCGTTAAAATTATTAAAAAGATTAGGTATTGTATAGGAAACTATTTTACACTATTTGTGCTGTCAATTATTCCTCAAATAGCTAGTAATTTATGTGAGTATATGAAAACAATAATCATTTATTTATATCTTATTTAATATTAATGAAATTCCCATTTTCTCTAATAAAAAAATCTATCCATTATGAAACAAATATACCTTTTTATTTACTACACATGTATTTATTATGCCACACACTCCAAGGCACACGAATGTTAGAAATTTATTTTTTCAAGAAAAATCAACTAAATCTAAAAAAATCTAGCTAGATAAGATAAAAGTGTGTGATTGGTATTGTGAATATTTTTTAAAATTAAATTTTTTTTAAAAATATATTAAAATACTTTTTAACTTTAACATTGATATACTAAGACTATTTAAAAACACTACATATATATATATATATATATATATATATATATATATATATTTACATGGGTGTCCGGGCCAGTTTGCGCGCACCACGACTAATCCCACGGCTCACTGAACATCCTGCAAACCCAGTGAACATGTAAGACACTACGGGAGTGACAGGCGTGCACGGTGAGGTTTGAACCCAGGATGCAGAGAAAAAAAACAAATCTATTCATCCACTGGGCTAAGACCTCAAGTGCACACACTAACAATATATTAAAATACGAAGTAATGGTTATATATATAGCCATAAGTTGCAGCAAGACGGGAACCCCTGCGATAAGGCGATTCGTCAACTTGCAAGGGTTGATAAGATTTGCTTTCACATCAACAGCTTGTTTGTTTTTTTATATTTAGCCGTTCTCTCTAATTTTATTCAATTAGGGCATCTCTAATTTTGGAGGGTAACACCCACATGGACACAACCGCTTATTTATGTACATCCACATTGGTCCTATGAACAGCCACCTCTTCCTTTCACATTCCAAATTTGTCGAAAATTTTGGAGCATCTTAAAGAATCTTTTCATCTCCTGATTTATTTCTTAATCATAGCAACCTTTTATGTTAACCCAATGATATTCCTACACAACCTTAAAGATTGCTTGATGTCAGCATTTATTTTCAGTGCTCAGAGCGGATAATGGGGTCAAACCAATCAATTTTGTTTTGGATACAGAGAACTTTGCTCTGGCAACACCACCTCCACACTCGAAGATTTGAAAGTGATCAAGATTCTTTGGGTTCCCTTTCTTATCTTTCCTAGCTTTATAAGGAATCTTGAAGGGCAAAAGCAAGGCAACATTGCTATCTTAATTTGCTTTAACGCTGCAGTCCTCCATTTCATTAACAGCAGTAGGAGTTTGCTTTGCAGACCATAATACAGCTCTCTTCAAAGATAAAGAAGGAAGGCGAGCCCGTCACTTCTTTTATGTGCTAATCTTGATAAGGTATCTTATTTTATTGATATTATATGTGTGTAGATATTACATGCATCCATGTATATATTCAAATTGTGGTTTCTTGAATTGACATTGGCTACCAAGGATTCCAGATTCCGAATCGCAGGGAACTGCACTATTTTCATGTTCTTCTGTTAAGATTCCAGATTGATAGTTCTTGTGTACTCATGCTTTTATGCTTCAAGATACATGATATTAACGTTGGCTTATAATCTTGTGTAGGGGCTAGCCATGACTACTGCTAATGGAAAAATTGATGCTCCTACTCCAACAAGACCTGGGGTTTGTGTCAATATTTCTTTGCTTGCCTAATCATGGGATAGTGAATTTCTTACAATCAATGAAGTTAAAAATGATTCTGACTCTTTCTGTGATGGCCAGGGAAAAGCTAAAGGAATTGTAGTTTGCTGGTTTCTTGGACTAGGGTCTCTAATCTCATGGAACAGTATGCTGACCATAGGAGATTACTACTATACTTTGTTCCCGGTAGGTTTCTCATAAACATTAATTCACTAATTAATTTTTGAAAATTGCATAAGTTATACCTCCTTGTTCTTAAGAGTATGGTAGCGTTTAAGGTTTTGAGATTCATTGTTTAAACACTCATCGAGCCTAAACAAGGTAATATGGTCACTTGGAGTAGCAAAACTATCTATTTGATGATCCTTTTCTTCGTGTTTGAAGAAATACCATCCTTCAAGGGTGCTTACCCTTGTTTATCAACCATTTGCAATCGGAACAATGGCAATACTGGCATATAACGAGGCAAAGATCAATACTAGAAAGCGGAACATAGCCGGTTACATACTCTTTACTACAAGTACTCTAATGCTTATGGTTGTAAGTAACATGAACAACTCCTATCTATTATGGTTTAATTTATTTCCCATCAATTTCAATTCATGACTCATTGATTCTGATAATCGTGACAGGTGGATTTGGCCACATCAGGAAGAGGAGGCGTTGGACCTTTTATTGGTATATGTGCAATTGTTGCTGCTTTTGGAGTTGCAGATGCTCATGTTCAAGGTGGGATGGTTGGAGACATGGCTTTCATGTGTCCAGAATTCATGCAGGTTAGATTCTTGGAATTCGTTTTCAATTGATCTTACACTCTAAAATGCAAAGAACTTTGCATCTTACCACACCTTGGATGTCTTTTCCTGCAGTCTTTCTTTGCTGGGTTGGCTGCATCAGGAGCTCTGACCTCTGGTCTGAGATTGATCACAAAAGCAGCATTTGATAAATCTAAAAATGGTCCTCGCAAGGGAGTTAGTATGTCACTTTTCTTTGAGCAACAGAGAAACTTGCTATCTTATACTGTTATTTCTTTTATTGATCAGCTGGAATTTCTACTCGACACTTACACTGGTCATATGACTACAATTAGAAGAGTTGACCCTTCTCCTATGCTGTTGTGGTTTGTAGTCTCATAGTGATTAGTTTGTAATTCCTGAAAATGGAACTAGGCCTTTAGCAGAAAAAGTAAAAGGAGAATAAACAAGTTATATAACTTGAGCAGAATAAAAATAATAGCCACACAACTTCAGATCAGTTGGCAAATCCGATTCGATTTTTTTCTCAGGGCTTCTCGTTTTGTGCTGCAGACTTGATTGATGAGTGTTTCTTGATTGCCAATGTTTGCAGTGCTATTTCTAGGAATTTCCACTTTCGCGGAGTTCCTATGCGTGTTGCTGTATGCATATCTCTTTCCTAAACTGCCAATAGTGAAGTACTACCGCTCAAAGGCAGCCTCTGAAGGATCAAAGACTGTTTCAGCTGATCTTGCTGCTGCTGGCATCCAAACACCAGCAGACCATCAAGTATTTCCACATTTTTTTAAAAAAATTTTCTTTGGTGTTCATTTTCTTGAAAAGATGACCATTATTTCTCATATTGCATGCTGCTCAAGGATAAGTTCCATGCCCTTGTCTAAAATTTATTTTATTCCGTTCTTGCAGGCTTCTGATGTTGCCAAATCTCCGGAGCGATTAAGCAACAAACAACTATTGTTCCAGAACATAGATTATGCACTTGACCTATATTTGATATACGTGCTGACATTGTCGATTTTCCCGGGATTCTTGTATGAAAATACTGGTGAACACCAGTTGGGAACATGGTAAGTTCTCATTTGTCAAGCAAGATTCATTGCCATTGGGGACTGGTTAATCTGTAGCACTTGAAGTGATGCTGCATAAGAAGAGGATGGTATTTTTTTCCCATCTTGTTAAAACAACTGCAGTACCATTAATGTCTTCTACGTGGCATGTCATTTCTGTTTGATACTCCTAGGTGCATCCATTGTACTTTTCTAGAACTGCATTTTGAGTTTCCTTTCTGATTTTTTAATGAAAGACCTCTACACGTCCAAACTTTGATCATGTTATGCTAGAAAATTCATGATTTGATCTATAAATTTCTCGCTTATCATGATCAATGATGTTTCAGGTACCCTCTTGTGCTAATTGCAATGTACAATGTGCTGGATCTCATCTCAAGATACCTCCCCCTTGTTCCATGGTTGAAGTTGGAGTCCAGAAAGGGCCTCATGATTGCAATTCTCTCTCGTTTCCTACTCGTTCCTGCATTCTACTTCACTGCGAAGTATGGTGATCAAGGATGGATGATCTTTCTCGTTTCTTTCTTGGGACTAACAAATGGCTACCTCACTGTCTGTGTCCTAACAATTGCACCAAGAGGCTACAAGGTTGGTTACCAAATACCATGATTTTCAGTGCTTCAAATGCAATATCTTTGTTTTGCTTACACATGACGATCTGTTGATGGCTTTGGTTTTGCAGGGGCCTGAGGCAAATGCGTTGGGCAATTTACTTGTGCTATGGTTATTGGGTGGCATATTTTCAGGGGTTTCCCTCGATTGGCTTTGGCTTATAGGCAAAAAGAATGCCTTCTAGAGAGCCAAATCTATCTGCAACTGGTAAAGAAAGTCGGTTCCTTTCCATCGATGCTATGTTGATATCCGATGCTAGCCATTCCTCAATTTGTCACAGCCACAAAGTCACCTGCCAAAAACCAGACATTAGGATGGTGGTAGTGATTTATCAAGGAATTTGATTACTGCTCTGTTAGTTCTAAGCAGGTTTTAGCTAACATGTCTCAATGTTGAACCACATCTAAATAGCAAGCGTAATTATGAAATTATATTTAGAGATTAATTATGATATTGTTTTATTTTACATGTAGCTATTTCTCGTTCTGTTTAATAATGAACCAGCTTACTCAAAGCATGTTCCGAGTCGGTTTTTTTAGAACGAAAATGGATATTAACTTAGTTAAATTTAAGTGATACAATAAATGATTTGCTATTTGAATAACCAAACCAACCCCATGCAAGACCCAACAAAGTCAACTCAAATTAGTATGAAAAACCACTTTGAACATGGATGCATGTAATATCTACGCACATATAATATCAATAAAAGAAGATACCGTATCAAGATCAGCACATAAAAGAAGTGATGGGCTCTCCTTCCTTCTTTATCTTTGAAGAGAGCTGTATTATGGTCAGCAAAGCAATCTCCATCTGTATTAAAATGTACTGCAAAGCAACTTTATAGGTTTAATTTAACTAGTCAAACTCTATATTTATTTCTTAGATATCATCATTTAAATCTTATAAACATCATGGATCACTGAAATCTTACATGGTTGTTAATTTCAGGACCGTAAAATTGATCAAAATATACACAAACTAATCTGAACATCTACGTTTATATATATAAAAAAAAAAGTAAAAAAAGAAGAAGACTGCAGAGTTAAAGCAAATTAATATGGCAATGTTGCTTTGCTTTTTCCCTTGAAGATTCCTTAAAAAAGCTATGAAAGATGATAAAG
The DNA here is from genome assembly GCF_005239225.2 of Populus alba. Lineage (NCBI taxonomy): Eukaryota > Viridiplantae > Streptophyta > Magnoliopsida > Malpighiales > Salicaceae > Populus > Populus alba. The sequence goes on from NC_133287.1 coordinate 2,698,937, forward strand.
GGAATCCAAAGAATCTTGATCGCTTTCAGATCTTTTATCGTGGAGTTCATGTTGCCGGAGCAAAGTTCACTGTATCCATTGCAAAGTTGATAGGTTTGACCTGCGCACACCCCATTATTTGCTCTTAGCACTGAACAAAAATTCTGAATTTAAGCAATCTCTAAGGTACCGTTGGACACGAAAAAAAGTTTTAAGCTGGTTTAAAACAAGCGTTTTAATTAACAATGATATTAAAGATATTAATAATGTTATATTCTCATATGAGTTTAAAATTAATAGAGTTAATAAATATATTTATTTAAAAACACTGATAGATTTTATATCATTACTTGTTTCTCTATGAATAATATGCTAATTTTAAAAAATAATAATCATATAATAAAGTCTGTTAAAAAAATATTAATTAACATGTTTAACATAAAAAACTTGAATGTTATAAATATCATATAAGAAATATAGATTTTCAAGATATTTAATATTTTGCTAATGTCTCAATTTTATTATATTAAAAAAATGATCAATAAATTTTTTATAAATAATAATAATACTGTTAAAATACCAATTAATATAAATCTACATCTATTCAAGCCGTTTACAATTCATAACATATATTAGACTTTCAACTACTCAAATATATATATATATATATATATTGGTAACCCGGGTGTCCGGACCAACTTTGCGTACACCACAACTAATCCCTGGGCTCACTGAACATCCTGCAAGCCCAGTGAACATATAAGGCACCGCGGGGGTGACAGACGTACACAAGTGGAGCTTGAACCCTGGTGTGAAGGAAAGGAACAAGTCCCTTTAACCACTAGGCTACAACCCCATGTGTCAAATATATTTGTTTTGCTTCCACGTGACAATCTATTGATGGTTTTGCAGGGGCCTGAGGCAAATGCTGTGGTCACTTTACTTGTGCTATGATTATTGGGTGGCGTTGTTTTCAGGGGGTTGCCCTTGATCGGCTCTGGCTTATAGAGGTAAATATCAAAAAAATTCATTTTAATTTAAAAATTTATTATTTTATATTTAATTTTAATAAAATAAATATGAATAGTAAGATTTAAATTTGAAACCACTTAATTATTAAGGTTTTGATACTATATCAAAAAACTATCTTAATCTAATAACTTAAACTTGTTAAGTAAAGTCTTATGATATAATTTATATTATTTTTTAACAGTAAAAAAAAAAAAATGCCTTCTAAAGAGCCAAATCCATCTGCAACTGATAGAAGAAAAAGAAGAAAACGCTGACAATGACAATGATAACGATGAAAAAAGTGGTTCCTTTCAATTGATACAATGGTTATATTCTATGGTAGTCGTTCCTTAATTTGTGATAGCAACGAAGTGTGTTTGGTAATGTGGTAGCGGTTGCTTTTTAAATAGCCTTTTTGTGCCGAAATACATGTCAATGATTTTTTTTTTTTTTTAAAAAAAATTATTTTTGACATCAGCACATCAAAACAATTCAAAAAGTACAAACCGCACTTAATTTTAACAAATTTTTTTTTTAAAAAATTTAATAAAATACAGGTTGAAACGCAGAGCCAAACGATCTCTAAGTCACATGCCAAGAGCCATAGACATTAGGATGGTACTGATTTGTGAACGAATTTGATTATTGCTCTGTTAGCAGTTATAAGCATGATTTAGCTAACAAGTCTTCAAGTTAATCCGTGTGATCTCTGATTGATTGAATTAAATCCATGTCAACTCAAATAATTTTATTTTTTATTATCTAAAATGATATAATTTGTGATAAATTTATATTGATTTATTTATAATTCGGATGTTAAACCAAATCAGATCAATATGTATGATTTTGTGTTAAGGTATATAATAAGGAAAATATTTGTGTATTTCAAGCCAACAATGTTTCTCTACAATCAGAGCATTTATTTATTGATCATGAAATATATGAACGAGTGTATTTGATATTATGTTTTGAAAGTGTTTTTAAAAAAAAAATTTTTTTTTGTATTTATTTTCTTTAAATTAATATATATTTTAATGTTTTTATATCATTTTGATGTGTTAATGTCAAAAATATTTTTTTAAAACAAAAAAAAATTATTATTTTAATATATTTTAAAATGAAAAGCACTTAAAAAAACAATTAATACTACATTTTTGAATACACACAGAGTGTGAAATATGAATAGTAAACAAATAAAAAAAGTAGAATAAATAGAAAGCCATAATTCATAAACTAAAATTAGATTCTTGGACATATTTTTAGAGGAAGATTTTCAGAAAAGAAAATTTAAGTATGAGCACTCCAATTACGATTAAAATCAATGTAATGAAGTTCATAGGATACATTTAATTTGGTACTTCCGGCGGAAAGGAACCATCAACTATAATAATATCAAGAATTTTCTGGTTTTGGGCCTTTAGGTTTTCTGGTCACAGGCCTGGAATTGAAATTCCACCACCTGTCTCGTTTTCTTGGGTTTTCTGGTCAGGCTCTCGAGGGATTTGGGTATTGGGTTGGGATTTTTCGTAAGACCTTTTGTTTTTTGTTTTCATTTAAGGGCTTTAAGGAATTTCGATCTTAGCATGGATTATTTTGGGCTTTTTACAATTTGAGTACTGTTATATTTTATCATGAGATTTTTTTTTTTAATATTACTCTACGAGAACGAGTTTTTTTTTTTTTTTTTTATTGTATAATACTTTACTGTTCATATTTTATTCATTACTGTATCGTGTATTTTTTTTTAATTTTATCCTTAAAATTGTTTTTTGACGATTTAATCTAATTAAAGACCAATTAATTTTGATTTTTTTTAATGAAAAGCGTGAGTTTTTTTTTATTATTTCTCACACACCAATCTCTTGATTTTTCAAGTTTTATTTTTTGGTATCATTAATGACTTTTTATTTATTTATTTATTCACACATATAGTTTTCGATTTATTTGATTACATGTATGGATATTTTTTATATATTTAAAATTAGATATTTTAAACTAAAAAATGCATTAAAAAAACCTGTATATATAATTTTTTATAGGAAATAAAAATGTTTGATTCGCGGCAGAGCGCATGTAACATAACTAGTTGAGTACTATTTGACTGGTATAAAAAATAACCAAAATAATATATATATTATTTTAATTTCAATTTTCTTCTCATTTTAATTTATGATAACATTTCTTTGATCAAGAGTTTAAAGGTAGTTTTGAAGCCCTGTATCCCTTAAGGAGGTACTCTGTCTTTTGTTTTTCTTTTTACACTTATAAAATGTCTAATTTCCTACACTATCCTTCTATAAGTTCATAGTGTTGTACGTTTGGAAACTACTGAATTGGGGAAGTTTACGTCTTTTTGCTGAACGCTGGTTAATTATACATATTTTTAAGTGTAGGAAGTGTTGTAGTTTTTATGTTTTTTTTTTACTTGAAAAAAAATTAAATTGTTGTTTTTTTAATGATTTTAATGTGTTAATTTAAAAATTAAAAAGAAATATTTTAAAAAATAAAATTACTTTTAAAAATCACATCTTACCATAATATGAAAACACACTTATCTTTCAAAGTACGGTTTATGCATATAAGCCAGTTCGAAGCAGCATGGTTCTTAATTGATTCAAGCTCCGAGTACCGATTCTGTCTCTTTCTAAGTTTGAGATACACTCAATCGCATTGACACATGATTTTAATTCATTCATTCATGTTTTATTTATTTGTTTTATTTTTGGGTTTTGCTTAGAAGCAACATCCAATTCACGAATTGACTTGTGAATATACAATTCATGCAATTATTATTATTATTATTATTATTATTATATAAAATCAATCTTATCTCATTATTACAATCACTACTTACCCTCTTGTTTTTGGGGATGGAATGGGGACTGCAACTGCATAGTAATGGGAGCTGATAATTGGCCATGTCCCTTTGGACTTTTATGTTTTTTTTTTTTTTATATATATTATAGTTGATATTCAAGCTAGTTTATGTGTTACTTTTAACTAATTTTAGAGGTTATAAAGTTAATAACTATATAAACTTTTAATGACTCTAAATTTTATAAATTTAAATTAATAAGTTTTTAAAAAATAAATTTAAAATCTATCCAATTCAGCTATATTTTCATGCCTTTTATATTCCTGAAATGCTAGCCAGGCTAAAAGAGGCACTGTTGACGAATCTACATCGCTTTCAAATCTTTGAAGAATGGGACGTGTATTATATATATCAGGACTTTGTGTTTTTTTTTTTTTTTTATATATAATATTAAGGAAAATTGTTCGTGGTGCCTGCTGTCTTGAAGAAAAGAAAAACTTGTTGGTGAATGCCACAACTTGTGTTAAACGTTTTTAGATCAATTATCTATCACACCCTTTCCTTCAATTGCCAGATTAGTTAGAAAAACAAATTTAATAAATTATGCAATAATTATTGGAGCTATCTTGTTTCTTGCATGTGATTCATTCAGATAGTCAAAGTGATCAACACTGTCTTGAAACCCCAGAGTTTAGATTTGTTTTCTTGATCATCTGCTAGAATTCAAGATTGGGAAGTTAAGTTTGGTCATGCTTCTCTGCTCCAGGAAACATGGTAAGTTGATCATGTTTGTTTCTTTTGAACATTGACTGATTCCTGGTATCCAGTAATTAAGGGCTCGTCATGACTATTCCTAGTGGAAGCGGGGTGCCGGCACCAATGCTTAAGGTTTGTGCTCTCAAGCTTTGTCTCAAGCTCTAAAACATGGCATTGACTCAATTTATGTGATATTGGCCAGGGAAAACATAAAGCCATTGTAGTTTGTTGGTTTCTTGGACTTGGATCTCTTGTCTCATGGAACAGTATTCTAACCATTGAAGATTACTACTATGATTTGTTCCCGGTAGGTATCTCACTGTTATCTTCTAGTATTTGTTTTTGAAGCTAAATTTTCTGACATTAGTTATATTCATCCTGTCTTTACTGGTGTGCTAGATTTTTCAATCCTGTTAAAGCTAGACAAGCTTATATGTTCACTTAGGAATGCATTGAAAGGGTTTGATTTTAAGGTTGACTGTTTCTTTTCTACTCTTCAAAATTTAGGGAAAATCTTCAGCAAATAGTTAACTAGATTCAGTGTAGGATAGATTTGACTTTCTATCTCGTCCATATTAGATTGTTATGCTTGCTAGTGGAGGATTAGCATATTCTTTGATTTTGTGATAACTGAGCGAAGATTGATGGTCTGACTGATCATCCATCTGAGTATTTAGTAGTTGAAGTCTTATGTCTCACCACAATCTCAATATTTTGGATGGCAAAACTGTCTATCTGACAGTGCTTTACTTTCTGTTTGAAGAAATACCATCCTTCAAGGGTACTTACTCTTGTTTATCAACCGTTTGCCCTTGGAACAATGGCGTTACTGACGTATAATGAGGCAAAGATCAATACTAGAAAGCGGAACATAGCAGGGTACATGCTCTTTACTGCAAGTACGCTGATGCTCATTGTTGTAAGTACTGCACATGTCATCTTCTCTTTTTATAGTTTACTTTGTGTCATCCAGACCATTTCATCTTTCGTTTCTGGTAATATCCGTGACAGGTGGATTTAGTCACTTCAGGGAAAGGAGGGGTTGGACCTTATATTGGTATATGTGCAGTCGTCGCTGCTTTAGGAGTTGCAGATGCTCATGTTCAAGGTGGAATGGTTGGAGACTTGTCTTTCATGTGCCCTGAATTCGTCCAGGTAATAACACCTCGTAGAGTTCTTGTAATGTTGTTCAAGAGCTTATAACTCTATTCTGGATTTTGAAAAAATTTTCCGAAATTAAACCATGTTGTTATTTGTACTGCAGTCTTTCTTTGCTGGGCTGGCAGCATCGGGGGCTCTGACTTCTGCTTTGAGGCTACTGACGAAAGCAGTGTTTGAGAAGTCTAAAAATGGTCTACGAAAGGGAGTTAGTATGTCACATTTTCTTTGACCAACACGAGACTCATTGGCTTTCACTGCTCTTTCATAAATATCATTTGCAGCAGAGCTTCAGATTTTTAGGTTTACATATCTAGTCTACATGAATGTAACTGCCTTTGATGCTAGAGACTTGATTGATATATTACTTGATTACAAATTCTTGCAGTGTTATTTTTGGCAATATCTACTTTCTTGGAGTTTCTATCTGTTCTGCTGTATGCATTTCTCTTCCCTAGACTACCGATAGTGAAGTACTATCGTGCAAAGGCAGCTTCAGAAGGATCAAAGACTGTTTCAGCTGACCTTGCAGCTGCTGGCATCCTAAAACCTGAAAAACAGGAGGAGGTGCTGCATTTTCCTTTTAATGTTTCTACCTGGTCTGTTTGGTGTTGAAAGAAATTTGTTTCTGATCCTTGAGGCATATCAGTTTAGGGCACTCTTGCACGCTGCAGACGATGACAAACCCCCGGAACGGTTGAGCAACAAAGAACTATTCCTCCAAAATACAGATTATGCACTCGACCTGTTTCTCATATATGTGCTGACACTGTCGATTTTTCCGGGGTTCTTATATGAAGACACTGGTAAACACCAGTTGGGCTCATGGTAAGTGTCATCCATGGCATAGCATAATTCATTTAAAAAGAACTTGAAAACAATTTTTCTCCCTTCTTCTTCTTCTTCAATTTCCTTGTTGTCCCGCATCAAGCAGGTGACTGTATCCAATGCTCCTTGCTATATCCAAGCTTCAACTGCAATTTCAGTTTCCTTTCTGAGATTTCTTTCAACGCAGAATGCATACTTGGCCAAACTTGATAACATAGAATGATCTAGAAGTAAATTCTCATGATTGGTGATTTTCCAGGTATTCTCTTGTTCTGGTTGCAGTGTTCAATGTGTGGGATCTTATATCAAGATATATTCCTCTTGTGGAATGCTTGAAGCTGGAGTCTAGAAACGGTCTCATGATCGCTAGTCTTTCTCGTTTTCTGCTCGTTCCTGCCTTCTTCTTCACAGCAAAACATGGAGATCAGGGATGGATGATCATGCTAACCTCTTTCCTGGGATTAACAAATGGTTATCTCTCAGTTTGTGTCCTGACAGAGGCGCCAAAAGGTTACAAGGTTAGTGCATCTACATGCAATTATGCACACAATGTTCATGAAAAATGGCTGCTTAAACTGCTCTTTTGGTTCTGTAGGGACCCGAACAAAATGCGCTGGGCAATCTGCTTGTGCTTTGCTTATTTGCTGGCATCTTTTCAGGGGTTGTCCTTGATTGGCTGTGGCTCATAGGCAAATGATTCCTGAAGAGCTGAGTCTCTGTGCAACTGATCGAGTGAATTAGAAAGTTGATTCCTTCGCCTCAATATTGCAAGATCGGACCCATAATTATGCTAAAAGCCTTTCCTCTATCTTATGCTAATAATTATGATATTGGTCTGTCTTGCAAGAACCACCACACCTACTTTCATGATACATAACTAAGAAAGAAAGACAAATACATCTGCAATATGAAAACTGAAAGAAAATTAGATTTGTAAACAGTTTTCTTACATTAACCATTCTCGGATAGGACAAATCCCTTCAGATGGGCCGAATAAGATGTCTTTGCCATAAAACTCAATCTTTCTTCCTTGAGGGTTCAAAATTTCAGTCCAATCCGGTGATTTCCCTAATTTAATCATAGATAGTGGATTATTGACCCGTGTTGTGCTATGGTTAGATTATTTTTTTTAATGTAAAAAAATATAGATATTGTTAAAATGTTTTCTAATAATAATAATAATAATAATCATAAACTCAAAATACAATACAATATTACATGATATTATTTTCAAATATTAAGATGATAAAATATTGGATCGACTCAGGTTAATTGTTAAATTTATAACTTGAGTCATGACAACATGATAACCCTATAAAAAATAAATCAAAATAAATTATGAAATTCAAATTCTAAACATTTTAATGTTGAGGGATTACAAACCCCAATATCCAACCATATTGGTTGTCATTTTTTTAAAATATTGATACAATGATATATTAGATTGTATTTTTTTTTAAAATACTAGATGATGACATGTTAGATCAATTTGATTAACATGTTAAATATACAACTTGAGTCATGAGACCGTGATAACCCTTTAGAAAATAAATAAATTAAAAATTAAAAATAATTCCCAAAACAACTACTATTAAGTGAGTAATATTTCATCAAATACAATAATTTAACCACACTATTTATTGATTTTGTTAATATTTTGTGATCGGAGAGATGAACTTAAATTTGGATGCAGAAGCACTGATGTGAAGCCCATAATAGCAATAACTAGTCCATAGTTGGGGAGAACCAGCATGGTTCCTTGGCATTGCAAGCACGGTGGTCCGATCATTAATACCCGGTCGAGCCTCGAGGAGGCTCTGATAGAAGACATTTTGAGAAAAGTCCTTTATAGCACCCATAAGGACACAACAAAAGACGCAGCAACAATGCCAAAACATACCACTCTAGATAACTAGTGCCATAGCCACACCCACTTCGATCTTTCCTAAAATGTAGACCTCAGAAATCGAAATGTTTGAAGTGAAAGCTGAATATGAGCACATTGAGTGTACCTAACAGCCTGTTTATTTTTGTTTTTGAAAAGTATTTTAAAAAAAAAATTAATTTTTTTTATTTTTTATTTTAAAACTTTTAAATATTTTCAAAGCATTTTAATATGCTGATATTAAAAATATTTTTTTAGAAAAATAAAAAATATATTATTTTAATATATTTTTAAATAAAAATATTTTAAAAAATAATTACTATTAAGGTGTATTTGGAAGTATGATTATGGTTATTTTTTAAAGTGTTTTTCATTCAGAAAAGTATAGTAATAATATTTTTTTAAAAAAAATTAATATATTAAATTAATTTTAAAATATCAAAAATATATTAATTTTAAAAAAAAATTAAAATATTTTAGTGGTTGTGGGTTAGATGCGATTTGATGATTTTGTACATCATGGTCAAGTGATGTGACTAATTATCAGGATTTTAATAAAATTGTGAGAGGTAAGACCATTGATGCAATGTCCCTTGAATTATTAAAAGAAAAATTATTATTTTTCAAAAAAATAAACATTAAATTATTATAAAATTTAACAAACTTGAAAAACCTATATAAAATCCTTGGCATTTTAGTATATGTCTCTAGATTACTGCACGTGTTATATTACGGGTGGATTCAAATTCTTTTTAACATTTTTTTTTAGATATTACTAATATTTTTTTAGTAAAAAATTAATTTTGAATAATGTGGGAATTGACTCAATATAATCTTAATGTTAAAAAATAAAATTGAAATTGAAAAAAAAAAAATATAAATTGTTAAAAAAAAACCAAAAAAATATTATTCTATTATTTCAAGAAGAGGATACAGTAAAATATTATTTTTTAATAATAATAATAATAATAATTTCAATCTTTTTAGATTTTTTTTAAAGCATTTATGTATTTAGCATTTAACCATATAAACAACAATGAATGGTATAATATCAAGGGAATGAAAAGGAGAATTCAATAGAAAATACTCCACCTTTTTATTATGAGTTTTTGTATTAGATTCAATGCATTTCTGATCACACAAACCTTGTTACAACTAAAAAATAAATAAAAATACAGAGCATAAAAAACATAACAACACATGTATCAAACTTAAACAGGAAACATACATAACAACACAAATATGTTTTTTGTATGGTTAAAAAGTTTTTTAGACCTCCTCATCACTGCTCGTGAATTAAATTCACTGATTACAGTGTTAGCATACTCCAGTAAACTAGTTAATTTTTATGCTAACAAAATATAAAAAACACCAGCTGCTAATTTTGTAGGGAGTAGACAATAGCCATGACTACTACTGTCAAGGGCATTGAGACTCCAGTTGTGCTCAGACTTTGTCATAATCAGTAAAAGAACTATATTTATTCAATTTCTTGGAGTCCAGGGAAAAAAAATAAAGCGTTGTAAGTTTGCAGGATTCTTGGACTTGGGTCCCTTGCAGCATGGAACAGATTGTTAACCATAGAAAAATTTTAGCATGCATGGGACATCTAAAACAATCTCCAGCTGGTCGGAGATATTTCAGGTCTGCACTTGTTCTGGTTGCAGTGCACAAGGTGGGGGATCTTATATCAAGATACATTCCCCTTGTGAAATATGGTGATCATCGGGATAATAAATGGTTGCCTCGCCAGGTGCATCCTTGCAGTGACACGATTACGGTGATCATCGGGATAATACATTCCCCTTGTGAAGGTTACACGATTAGTCAATACACTAGTTATGATGTGCAACAAAAGCATATATTTTTAGTGTTTTTGGTGATTAATGCTCTTGTTTTTTTGGTTTTGTCGAGACGTGAGCAAGATAGGGTAATCTGCTTATGGTTTTCCTTTTAGGAGGCTTATTTGCTGGAGTTTACCTTGATTGGCTGTGGCTCATAGGTGAAGGCAGCTTCTGAAGATCCAAGTTCATGCCACCGATGATGAAAGTCCGTTCCCTTCTCTCCCAATTCAATGTTGATCAATGAGAACATCAATTATCAATAGCATGACAGAATTGATCGGATAAAGGAACAGCACTTTCACTGATGGGAGAAGCAACAGCAACAGAACCACCAGCGACACACCAAAGATATCAGGACGAAATGTAGAGGAATCTTATCGCTGCTCTGTGATTTTCTTACATGTTTTTGACACACAGTCATGCTAGATGAGCATCCCCCTAAAAGATCCGCTAGCGAATGTTGTCATGCTGATGTGAATTGAGAAGGCCTTTTGGCAAGTGATACCAAAAGAGAGGCCAAACATGATGATCTCACGCGCTAATACCACCGAAATGAATCAAATCACATCCAAGACTAAAGGCACAACCTGACACAGACATAATGAGCAACTAGTGCATTTATGTGAGGTGGTAATGCAAGTAGATAAATATCAGTGCAGAAAATTGTTAACATGGAAACTTAGTTGTGTAAGATATATACTCTATATTTCTACAGAGAATCCGAACCAAGTGATGATGAAGATGATTGTTGTTACTTAATTTTGGACCTCACGTGCTGAAGATGGTGTATACCTCTTTTGAATGCAATGTAGGAGTTTAACTCATGTTCACTAGAAAATTGACAAATAATTTTTTTTTTTCGAAACCTTGTTTGAGTTGTTTTCTGCTCTTTCCCTTTGCTACCAAAATTGTCAAGTTTTCTTAGGTTGATCAGGAGTCTTCATAATGCTAAATTCGTTCCTTCTTTATCTGATCTTTAATGTTGAATAAATCCTTCAGAATTTGCACTAAAACAAAAATTGGTTCTACTGTTGTTGCAATTTTTTACTCCAACTTACGATATCTGACCATCCTAGTTATATTCTGTCACTAATGACATATTGAAAATTAACATACACCTTTATTAGGTCTTAGGGATAATTGTTCTTAGGGCATATTCTCAATCAGATTTGGATGCTCAACAATGTCAGATTAAGAACCTTTTTGACCAACTAGATTATTGCTAAATTCTGTTCTCTAAAACAATTTTATCTCACTTCGACTCCTTCATCAAATTTGTAGTCCTGAATGTGTAGATAATTTTGGGCTTTTGAATTGCTTGATTTCGATATCAGAAGTTCAAGATATTCCCATTTGAATATCTAATGAGAAGGTAGAGAATTCTGCCGCAAGAAGAATACTGAACCGAGTTTGTACTAAAAACCTCTATTTCCATCCATCTCAGGCCTGTCATCGAGCATCTCAAGCCCATCCATGAGTGTGCTAGTCCATCCACAAGTTGGGAAAATATTGGTCCTCCTCACACCTAAATGGATATTACAAATCTCAAGTTGGATGAGTTGTGGTGGTGTTGCAGACCTTTCAATAAGTGTTCCAGACCCTTCAACGAGTTGAGATAATTATTAGAAATAGTTACATATTATTATATGATATGTGAATTATAAATATATGTATACTTAGTTTAATTTTTAATAAAATGTTATGTTAATTCTTGGTTTAATTTTATTACTTATGACTGAAGATGTTATGAGTTGTTTATTTAAATTGTGTTTTGACGCTGGAAAATTGGTTATTTGATTTTATGAATTGTGGTTTTTTAGGTAGGAAGTTAATGACAGAAGAAATTGTATTAGAGAGAGTCTTTTAGTTGAGTTGCAGATTTCTGCATTTCGAGTGCTGTAATTGGTATTCGTGACTCTCGAGTCACGAATGAAGAATACGATTATCAAGTCATAAAATATTATCTGCGATTCGATGAAGTATGTTAAATCCCTAAATATTTCTTTTGCTTGTGTTATTGTAGTAATTTTTTTACAACTGTTCTAAGTATCCTAAATAGTACTATACTCAATCATGTATTGAGTACATATACAGTCACAAAATAAGAGCCATGTCTTCCAGGAATCTTTAACAGATAACAGAAACTTTTCTTTAAAGCATGTCAAGGTCCCCCACAACTCTGTATCACTGATTGCACCTCACTCCTACGATACTCTCCTGGCTTATTCTAAATTGTGGTTGAAATTCCCCAGCTTCCGGACATCAATGGTTCTACCAATACAAACCTTTCAACTTTCAAGAATCTTTTCAAGTAAAAGATAACCCTGTTCTTTTCCTCAACTCCAAACTCACTATGGCGTTTCGGCTTCTTAGTCCATCCACGTTTGGAAAATTGGAAAGATCAACTTGCTTACTGATCTTGCCGTGTAATCTTCTACCTAATATATGTGATTATCTTCTTTCATACATGTAAAAAATTGGTAAGATCACATTGTCTGCTGATGTTGAAAAATCTTTATTGCAGAAAATGGTTTGTTAATCTCCTTGCCATCTTACAACTGTTTCTTCAAGTTTATAAATATTCAGTGTTGTAGTTGTTCTTAGAAAAGCAACCGACCAGTTTGTAACTGCTGGAAAAAAAACATCACATCACGTTTACTAACTATTTTCGGTGGAGTAGCCATGGAAGGTTCCAGTCAAGGTGAGGCTCCAAGAAGACTCGAGGTTTGTGTTCAAGCATTGATTGGTAGTTGATTAACAGAAATGTGAAAGATCTTCCAATTAATTGTAGCATTAATGTCTTATTGATAACCAGGGAAAGTATTTAGGGATGGCATGTTGTTGGGCTCTTGGACTTGCAACACTTGTCGCATGGAACTGCATGCTGACAATCGAAGATTACTACTATAAATTGTTCCCGGTAGGTAGTTCCAAGGCTACTTTTCACTTCAATTTGGATGGAAGATGGTTTGGTTTGGCTGCCTGTGATTTTGGTTTTTATATTTAAAAATGCATAGGTTGTCTGAACTGAAAGAAGAAGTGGAACTTCTCCATATTCAAGTGATAAACATTGATTAGTGTGACTCAATAACTGATGCATTGAACTTTTTTTCTGGTTTACGAAACTGTACGATTTCTGTGCTTGAAATGTTACATATTGCTTAAGTAAACTGATGCATTGAACTTTTATGAGTCGAAGATTAGTTGTTTGACAGTGTTTTCCCATCTTTTTGAAGAAATACCATCCCGCGAGGATGCTCACTCTCATTTACATGCCATTTGCTGTTGTATCTATGGCTATACTGACATATTATGAGTCCAAGATCGATACTCGCAAGCGCAACCTATCTGGCCTCGTACTTTTCTTTTTGAGCTCGTTGTTGCTTCTACTTGTAAGTACCACAGATACTCTTTTGGTTTTTTTCAACTCACTAATTATTGCTTCTAACAAATTTGTTTCCCAAATTACTGTCATTTTGAAACAGTTGGATTTAGCTTCATCAGGTAAAGGTGGAATTGGAAATTTCATTGGTATAGGTGCAATTGCAGGTTCTTTCGGTGTTGCAGATGCCCTCCTTCAAGGTGGGATGGTTGGAGACCTGTTTTTTATGTGCCCTGAATTCCTTCAGGTAAGTCTTTTTTCCACATTTCATTCAATGTTAGTTGATTTCCATATGCATCCTTAGATTTTCAATGTAATCTGATGACTTGAAACCAGTTGTTTAATTTTCTACAGTCCTACCTTGCTGGTATAGCTGCATCAGGTTTTCTAATCTCTGCTCTGAGACTACTAACAAAAGCAGCGTTTGAAAAATTCCCTAATGGTCTTCGCAAAGGAGTTAGTATGTGACTTCTCCTTCGCTGATATATGACAACCTTTTGCTTTATAATACAAGTTTCTTTTCCATTTTCACAGGAAATTTTAATCCCTTTTAGCCTGCCCTAGCTTCCCAAAAAGATCAAATTTTCTCACGGTGTGTCTAGTTAGTTCAATTGCTTTAGTCCTAAAAATGAACCGGCCAAGACAAAAGTAATAATTTGTCCAAATGCTTCTGGATTTCACAAATTTCCCCACCAGTTTTCTACCATTTGATTGACTGCTCCATTGATCAGTACTTATCTTACTATCTTTCGCAGTACTATTTTTAGTGATCTCCACTTTCTTTGAGTTTCTATGCATTCTGGTATATGCATATCTCTTCCCCAAACTGCCAATAGTGAAGTACTACCGCCTGAAGGCATCCACTGAAGGATCAAACACTGTCTCAGCTGACCTTGCAGCTGGTGGCATACACATAAACCAAGGGGTATAGCAGCTTTATTTTACCTCGAAATACATTACTCTGAAAGGAGCTTTGAGAATCCATCAATCTTACTGGTTTTGGCATTTTGACAGGATGAAAATGAAGCGAAACGCCATGAGAGGTTGAGCAACAAGGAATTATTCTTTGAGAACATAGACTATGCAGTTGACCTAACTCTTATATTTGTGCTGACATTATCAATAGTTCCTGGCTTTATATATGAAGATACTGGATCACACCAATTACATTCATGGTATGTGCCCGATTTGTGTCTAAGCTGCATTTATTTTATTTGAGAGCCATTTTTTTAAAATGTAGCTTTAAAATGATCGGTTGTTTTTTACCAATTGGTAAGTCCATTTTTGAATTCATGTTAGCATCAGATTAATGTTCCATGAAAACTTGAACAGTCAAAGATCAAACAGTCAAAGAACAAGCTGAAGTTCTTGTGTTTCCATGCTATGAAGGCCTCTCCTTGTTAACTTTCATGTTGATGGTGAATTTTCAGGTATGCAATTGTTCTGATTACAGTGTTCAATGCATGCGATATGATATCAAGATACATTCCTCTTGTGGAATTCCTGAAGCTGAAGTCCAGAAAGGGCCTTATGATCGCAGCACTCTCTCGTTTTCTTCTCATTCCAGCATTTTACTTCACGGCAAAGTACGGTGATCAGGGATGGATGATCCTCCTAATTTCCTTCTTGGGATTAACCAATGGCTATCTCACGGTCTGTGTTGTTACAGAAGCACCCCAAGGTTACAAGGCAAGCTCATATCCGATGCAGCCATACTAATGTATCAATCTGCAAATAAGTTTTCTCAGTAGTAATAATAATATCCTGTTTTCTATCTTGCAGGGACCTGAACAAAATGCCTTGGGTAATTTGCTGGTGCTATGTGTATTATGTGGTGTTTTTGCAGGGGTAGCCCTTGATTGGTTGTGGCTTGTAGGGAAAAAGGAGTTCTAAAGTTTCATGTCTATACACTCTCAGGAACTCTAAACATGCAAACAGTCAATTCTGTAATCATATGTTACAACTACATTACATAATTCCATCCATTACTTCGCTGTTATTAAAGCTCAAGCTTGAGTGACTTAACTAATGCACAAGGAAACAATTAATTAGTAACCTTTTTGTACGTAATCCGCTTTGATTTTGTAAAAACAAGTTAGGCTCTAACCTTACCACTCTCTTCTTCCATAGCTTGATCATCCTTTGTACCCAGAAAATGATGATTGCAGTCAACTCCATCTGACCAATTCCTTAAGAGGTCAAACTTCACCTTTTACTTCCCTTTTTGGCCCCCCGTCTTGAGCAAATGTGAGCCTAAGCTAACTGACAGGCATCCCAAAATACTTGGATGGACTAGCTGTTGGGTTATTTCCAGAACTCAAACACACACAATTTACGTGGTTCGGCAACTTGCCTACTCCACGGAGCTACTGGTTTGTATTAATGAAGCTTTACAAACAATACAAACAACAATACAAGGAGGAGGAGAAAATCTTCTCAACTCAACTCAACTCTCCTTAGCTCTCTCTCTGTTTTCTCTCTGTGTTTCTCTCTGTTTTCATGTTACACGGGCTCTCCTTGGCAGCTTCTTCTTATAGCAGAGGTAGGAGATAATTATCTCCAACTTTGATCAAATATGGCAACCACCGATATTGCCACCTTGCAGCCACTGCCCACCGTCCTTGCCGCCATCCTTGACGCCGCCAGCAGTCATTGTTGACGCCGTCATGCAGCCAGCTTGTGTCCATACATAACAATCTCCCACTTGGACACAAATGGCTTTATATCCATCTTTTAGTCTTGGAGGCCTACTGAAGCTTTACACAACTTCAGTTTATCAAGAGTAACACATTTGGTTAACATATCAGCTAGATTCTTGCTTCCACAGATCTTCTCTAGCATTAGTTGCTCGTCGTATAGCAATTGTCGGATGAAGTGATATTTGATCTGAATATGCTTCGTCCTGGAGTGAAATGCTGGATTCTTGGCAAGGAAGATTGCACTCTGACTATCACTATACAAAGTACCTTTTCCATTCAACTTGCCCAATTCCTTTAGGAAACTCTGCAACCATACTATCTCTTTTGCAGATTCCGAGACTGCAACATATTCAGCTTCTGTTGTTGAAAGAGCGACGATCTTTTGCAAGGTAGAACTCCAGGAAACAGCAGTGCCTCCTAGAGTGTATACATATCCTGTAGTGCTCTTTCTGCTATCAATATCTCCTGCTAGATCAGCATCTACAAAACCTTCAAGTTTTAAACCACCAGCTGTGAAACTAAGACAGGTTTCCGATGAACCTTTTAAGTACCTCATGATCCATTTCACTGCCTCCCAATGCTGCTTTCCAGGATTGCTCATATATCGGCTTACAACTCCCACTGCATGGGCAATGTCAGGTCTGGTACAGACCATAGCATACATCAAAGAGCCGATAGCTGAGGCGTATGGAATCTTATCCATGTATCCACTTTCTAGCTCAGTTCTTGGTGACTGATCTTTGCTGAGCTTGAAATGATTCCCCAGTGGTGTACTTACTGGTTTAGCATTATCCATACTAAACCTGCTGAGAACCTTCTTGACATACTCTGTTTGTGAGAGCTTTAGTATGCCTTTGTCTTTGTCTCTGATGATTCTCATTCCAAGTATTTGTTTAGCAGCTCCCAGATCCTTCATTTCAAACTGTTTCGACAACTGTTGTTTCAGCTTATCAATCTCCTCAATGCTGGATCCTGCAATCAACATATCATCTACATATAATAGTAGAATGATGTAGGAGTTGTCAAAATGTTTGACATAGCAACAATGATCAGCTTGACATCTTGTATACCCGGAACTGCACATGAAGTTGTCAAACTTCTTGTACCACTGTCTTGGAGCTTGCTTCAAACCGTATAGGCTTTTCTGTAGCTTGCAGACTTGATTCTCCTTTCCTTGCATTTCAAACCCCTCTGGTTGTTGCATGTAAATGTCTTCCTCCAATTCACCATGAAGGAATGCTGTTTTTACATCTAACTGTTCAAGATGTAAATTTTCTGCAGCTACTATCCCTAGAACAACTCTGATTGTTGTGAGCTTCACAACTGGAGAAAAAATCTCAGAGTAGTCAATGCCTTTCTTTTGTTGAAACCCTTTGACAACAAGTCTTGCCTTGAACCGTTTACTTCCGTCATGCTCAGTCTTCACTCTGTAAACCCACTTATTGTGCAAGGCCTTCTTTCCTTCAGGTAATGTTGTTAGCTCCCAAGTCTTGTTCTTCAGCAACGAACTCATCTCATCCTTCATGGCTAATTCCCACTTATTTGAGTTTCCATCTTGTAAGGATTCTTCATAAGTTAGCGGTTCACCACCATCTATCAGCAAAATATAATTCAGTAAAAGTGTGAACCGTTGTGGGGGCTTTATCGTCCTCGAAGACCTGCGAACAGCTGGTTCAATTGGCTCCGCATCTTCTTGTGTGGTAGTGGGCACAGATGTGCTTGAATCTTCTTGTAAAGACTCTTGATTGTTGTTCTGCTTAGTAACATCGGGAAGCCCTTCTAATCTTATGAATTCAGATCTTTGTGGACTTGTATCTGAATCAGCCATCTCTGTTTCTCCACTTGATCTGTCTTTGTACATAACTTTCTCATTGAAGATCACGTTCCTGCTTCTGATAATCTTTCTATTCTGATCATCCCAGAACCGAAATCCAAATTCTTCATCTCCATAGCCAATGAAGAAACATTTCTTGGATTTGGCTTCTAACTTGTTGCGAGCATCAGAATCTATATGAACATAGGAAACACATCCAAAGACCTTCAAATGAGAGATTCGTACCTCTTTTCCTCTCCATACTTCCTCGGGCAGTCTGAATTCCAAAGGAACTGATGGTCCACGGTTGATCAAGTAAACTGCGGTATGAACTGCGTCAGCCCAGAATGTTTGAGGTAACCCTGAATGCAACCTCATGCTTCTAGCTCGTTCATTGATGGTCCTGTTCATCCGTTCAGCAACGCCATTCTGTTGCGGTGTGCCTGGAATGGTCTTTTCCATTCTGATACCATTGACAGCACAATACTCCTTGAAACCTCCATCAATGTATTCTCCTCCATTATCAGATCTCAAGCATTTCAACTTTAGACCTGATTCAGTCTCAACCATAGCCTTCCATTTCTTGAATGTTTCAAACACATCAGATTTATTTTTCAGAAAGTAAACCCATACCTTCCTGCTGAAGTCATCAATGAAAGTCACATAATACCGAGAACCTCCAAGTGATGCTACTGGAGACGGTCCCCATAAATCTGTGTGTACCAGTTCTAGCTTTCTTGGTCGTAAGGTCCTACCAACCTTCAAGAAACTGACCTTCTTCTGTTTTCCAAGAACACAGCTTTCACAAATGTCTAGATCGACATTTTTTAACTCTGGCAGCTTTCCCTTCGACTGAAGTATCTTCATCCCCTTTTGACTCATATGGCCAAGTCTACAATGCCATAGCTGTGTTTGATTTTCTGCTTCAGTTGAGGCGATGATGTCTGCAAATCTTGTGGTCATATACAGGGTGCCGGTTTTCTTTCCACGAGCTAAAACCATTGCTCCCTTTGATACTTTCCACATTCCTCCAGCAAAAAGTATTGAATGACCACTATCATCAAGTTGTCCGACAGAGATCAACTTCTTCTTTAATTCAGGAACATGCCTTACATTCTGCAAGGTCCATATAGATCCATTCATTGTCTTGATTTGCACATCTCCTGTACCCACAATATTCAGTGGTGTTCCATCGGCCAGATAGACTACACCATGATCTCCTCCAACATAATTTTGCAGCATTTCATTGTGTGGCGTACAGTGGAATGAAGCACCAGAATCAAGAATCCACTCATCAATTTGACTATGTACAGCAAGAATTAAAGCATCTTGTACCTCATCCGTGGTAGCATTTGCAGAGTCAGCTTCAGGGTTCTTCGGTTTTGTGCAATTCCTACTGAAATGACCAGGTTTGCCACAATTCCAACATTCAACCTGCTTTCTGGATCCAAACTTGCTTTTACTTCTGTATCTGGATTTTGATCTGCCTCTGGATGAGCCTCTATCGTGTCTCCTCCCTCGAGTGTTGATGTTGAGAGCTGATCCTGAGCTTGAACTTTCACCCGAGTCTTTCCTTCGCACTTCTTCAGCCAAAATCAAGTCTCGAATGTCATCATACTTCAGTTTGGATTTTCCAGCTGAATTGCTCACGGCTGTCCTCATGCCTTCCCAACTGCTTGGAAGTGAAGCTAGCAAGATGAGTGCACGAATCTCATCATCAAACTCAATCGCAACAGATGATAATTGATTTGTGATGGTATTAAAGTTGTTGAGGTGTTGTGTCACAGAAGCGTTTTCGACCATCTTCAAGTTGAACAACTTTTTCATCAGGTGCACTTTATTATTTGCTGATGGCTTCTCATACATCCCAGACAAGGCTTCCATCAATTTTGCAGTGGATTTTTCTTTCGTAACATTGTGAGCAACTCTTCTTGATAACGATAGCCGGATAATGCCCAGAACTTGTCTATCAAGAAGTTGCCATTCTTCTTCTTCCATCTTTTCTGGTTTGCTTCCCAATAAGGGAAGATGAAGTTTCTTCCCATATAAATAATCTTCAATTTGCATTTTCCAGTATCCAAAATCTGTTCCGTCAAATTTTTCAATTCCAGCAGCCTTTATTTCATCTGCCATTTTTCCTACTTCTCCGATTCAAATTTCCCAAATCTGACCTTACAGATGTGTCCGGAACGGCCAAAAAACTTGGAAATGACACTGAGATCACCCCAATCGGACTTCGGATGGCTCAGATTTTAGCAATCGAAGTTTTGGATTAACGGACGGTTCAGATGCAGCCGCGTGTCAGCCAGAGTACCGCCTGCGTCGCACCGGATCAAAACTCAGCGGCGGTGTAGATTACGCCACGTGTCAGCAGATTAGGGACTGCGTTGCACTGGATCGAAACTCCTAGCGGTCCTGATTAAGCCACGTGTCAGCCGATTAGTAACTGTGTCGCACCGGATCAAAACCCCTATACGGTGATGATGTAGCCACGTGTCAGATGATTAGCGTCTGCGGTGCACTGGAGCAAAACCCAGATGGATGACGTGGCAAGCTTACGTGGCAGGATGACGTGGCCGCTGACCGTCTGACTTGCTGACGTGGCGGGTCAGACCCGACCCGTTTTGCAGAAACCGGGCGAGGAAGGAGCGTGGCGCGCGTACGGCGCGTTGGTGCGCGTGGGCAGTGCTTGCGTCGGCGCGTGTGGGAGCGTGCGGGCATGCAGGACGTCGGTTCTTCTCCGGGTTTTCAACAATGGATTCGTCCGGTTGTCCTCTACACGATGCTATGTTCAAAAACACGTTTTGAGAACTTTGATTTTTGAGTTTGGATCAAACACCCTCTTTTTCAAGAACAAGCTCTGATACCAGTTGTTGGGTTATTTCCAGAACTCAAACACACACAATTTACGTGGTTCGGCAACTTGCCTACTCCACGGAGCTACTGGTTTGTATTAATGAAGCTTTACAAACAATACAAACAACAATACAAGGAGGAGGAGAAAATCTTCTCAACTCAACTCAACTCTCCTTAGCTCTCTCTCTGTTTTCTCTCTGTGTTTCTCTCTGTTTTCATGTTACACGGGCTCTCCTTGGCAGCTTCTTCTTATAGCAGAGGTAGGAGATAATTATCTCCAACTTTGATCAAATATGGCAACCACCGATATTGCCACCTTGCAGCCACTGCCCACCGTCCTTGCCGCCATCCTTGACGCCGCCAGCAGTCATTGTTGACGCCGTCATGCAGCCAGCTTGTGTCCATACATAACACTAGCAGCAGCAGACAAATATAGCGATGTTTCCGTTTTTGTCTATGAATAAAAACTGTGTATTGATGACGGTTAACATGGAATCGCTCTTTTCTTCTCATGCAATGCAAACCCTCTTTGTATATAAATAGTATTCATGCACTCAACCCTTCTTAAAGGCTCCATTGACAGAACATGTTTGATAGTTGAAGAAACCTCTCTGGCAATTTTCGTTGTCTATTAGTATTGCTTCCAAAATGTGCCTTGTCCTCGTGAATTTGGAATATTCTACCTTGATTTCTCTCCACGCCAACTTCACAAATTCAAGGTTCAAGTAACCATGCAAACGTTGGTTTCGATTCAACACTTCTGTTGGGAGATTGTTGGGTTTAAACTTTTCATAAATTCCTTGAAGTTATAAACCATGTTGTCATTTACTAACATTTCGAGGTGCCAAATAAGAATATTAGAAAGCCCAGTTCGCAGTTTCATTAGGAATTTGCACAGGGGTCCTATCCCGGTGTCATGGGAGAAACCTCAGATAGGTTGGACTAAACTAAACTTCGATGGTTCTTGCAAAGGCACGGCGGGCAAAGCCAGCATTGGAGGTGTCTTCAGGAACCACGACGCCGAATTCTTACTCGGTTACGCTGAATCCATAGGAGGAGCCACCAGCACCATCGCAGAATTAGCTGCGCTCCGAAGAGGCCTAGAGTTGGTGTTAGAAAATGGTTGGAGCAACGTATGGCTTGAAGGAGATTCCAAGTCATTAGTGGATATTATTGTGAAAAGGAAACATGTTAGATGCAAGGAAGCTCAAAGACAAGTTAGCCACATAAACTTGATAATGCCAGAGCTTCAAAATTGCATTGTGACTCATGTTTTTAGGGAAGGAAACAGAGCTGCCGATAAGTTAGCCCGAATAGGCCATCAGTTGCAGAAACCTAAGATTTGGAGGCACATTCCTCCTGATGACATTTTGCAGATTGTACATGAAGATGCCAAGGGTAAGATTGTTTTTCGAAGAAGATAAGTCGATTGTAGATATTGTTTAATTTTATGTAATTCTTTGCATTGGACAGACATTCTCATTCCTAAATGTATTATATTTATTAACAATTAATTGGAGATTGCGAGATTTTTCATTTTCTTTCAAGAAGCATAAATCTCAGTCGAAATGATCACACCCATGGGAGCTATGGTACTGTTAGCCTGCATAAGAAAATACTTCATCAAGGTCTTTATACAAGATCAAGAATCAACAAAATGTCATCATTTTATTTTAGTTATAATAAATTAATAGCATAGTTTAGGCTCTTCTTAATAACAAATTGAAAAACTCCATTATTGATATATGGAAATTAGTCGACTCAAGAAGAAGACAAGCATCATTTGAAAATTAGGCATCTAACTTGTCACATACCCATCAAAAGATCAACATCAAGGAGTTATAGCATTAAAATCTCAATATTATGCCCACCTAGCTAAAAGGACCAAATAGGCAAATCTTGTTAGAACAAAAATAACCAATATATCAAAAACAGTGAAATAATTATTTTATCCTTAAATTATATAACATGTCGTCTAGTTTGATGGGGGTAATGAGGTCTTTGGGCTTTTTAATGAACAATATAAATACAAAAATACCTTCAAAAAAAAAAGGTTTAAATGGTATATTTACCATAGCACCAAACTTATTTTACTGTGGATTACAACATTAAGATGATTATTTTTCCCCTAAATCAAATAATATTTGGCTTGGCTGATATGAATAATATGGTCCTTTTGCTTTTAATAAATAATAAAAATAATAAAATATCCTTAGAAACATAAAAATATGCCTAATGTCTAGGGGTAGTTTTGATTTTTCAGTTTTGAATGATTAGTCAAATTACTTAAATGCCCTTTATAGTAAAAAAAAAAAAACACATTTGGTCAATGACTATTTTGACTTTCCAAGTTAGTCTTTTTACCCAAATTAATTAATATTAAATTTTAAAAAGTTATTGACGTTTGCATTATAGGTGTCAGCATATGAAACACATCCATGCATTTTGATTGGTGTGTATTGTGCCTCTCGATGGTGGAACTTCAGCTATGTCTTTGGATGCAACGTTGTGTCCTCTTTCTCCAAGTACAGTGTCTATCAATGGTTGGTGAGTTGTTTGTCATCGACCAGTCTTTTTTCTTTTCTTTTCTTTTCTTTTCTCTATCCTCCTTTATAAATTGCATATCGGTCTTCTTGGTTTTTCTACTTTGGTATTTTTTCTCTTAATTTCTAATTTTTACCCATGGTTCATTAATTTATAAGAGTTTTATTTCTTTTCAATTTAGACCTTAATTAAATTCAAATTTATATATATTATTTTTTTAAAATTTTCTCCTTATTCTTTTTATTTTTTTTCCTTGGCCATTTTATAAAAGTATTATTGGTTTTCAATTTCACCATTCAATCCAAGTTTATCTTGTGTTATTATATTTTTAATTTGATCCTCATTCTTTTATTTTTTTTTCTTTTTGTTGAAGTTATTTTTCTTTGCAACTTAACCATCTAATAAAAAAAATGTGTTATTTTTCTTTTAATTTCTTAGTTTTTTCCTTAGTCCTTTTGTAATAGTTTTATTTCATTTCAATTTAGTAGTTCAATTCCAATTTTTGATTTTTGATTTTTTTTCCTTTAAGTCTTTTATAAAAAAATTATTGGTTTTCAATTTCATCATTCAATCCAAGTTTGTGGCATGTTATATTTTTTTAATATGGTTCTTATTCTTTTATTTTATTTTTTTACTTTTTTTTTGGAATTATTTTTCTTTTCAACTTAACCCTCTAATAAAAAATCCTTAATTTCCATTTAATTTATATTTTATTACTATTTTTTTAGATCCTTTTATGTTGTTTTTTTTTTTCCTAAAGCTTCATTCTTTAGTGTTTGATTTGCTAGTAATTATGCCTCACCATTTCCCCATATATGATACTTATAGTTTAATGACTCGGATCATAGGTTTAAAAAAGTCAGTGTTATTCTTTTTTTTTACTTATTTTATTTTTTGATTTCATTGTTTATTAGTTTTTTTCTTTTAAAATTGACTTTATAATTTTATTTTATTATTAAATTATCTTAATTGAACTAGCCTAGGTTAGCATATAACATACTGCCTCTTATTAACTAAATTACTTATTTATAACATCACAAGTTAACTTAGGGTGTTTTTTTTGTCTTTTTATTTTTATCCATTTTTGTGTCAAACAAGTTTGTTCAGATTAATGATTTTATCATTTAAATTAAAATCTAATCAAAGTGAAGTTTCAAGTTGCCATTTTTCAATTTAACCTATCAGACCTAGTCTAATTCTATAATTATATTACTGTTTTTATTTTGTATTTAAAAAGTATTTTTTAAAAAAAATTTAAATTTTATTTATTTATTTATTTTAAATTAATATTTTTTTTAGTTTTTTTAGATTATTTTGATCCATTAATTTTAAAAATAATTTTAAAAAAAATAAAAAAAATTATTTTAATATATTTTAAATAAAAAAACAATCAAGGCTTATAACCATACTCTCAGCAATGAAGGTGACAGGTGACAAATGTAGTACAAATAAAGCAGTGGTGAAAAGCAGTGGTGCACATGCAATTGCATGTCATTTATTTGTACTCATAGCCGCCAGCCAACATGGGAACACCAAGGTAGGATCAAAACCTTGTACTACAAACAAACACGTGTATTGTAACTGTACTCCATTCTACGTGCCTAGTTACTATTCAGACATGTGCATCAAGAGTTCCAGATCCATAGCAATGGAAAGTAAGCTTGGGGAGGGAGAGGCTAAACATCATTGAGTGCAGCGTTGATGAAATTCTCTTGTTAGCATACTGTTTTCTCATGATGGCGTGGAATCATTCCACCAGCGCTGCATTCAACCATGTTTTCCCCCCTTCCGGGCACGGTGGTTTTGTATTGTGTATCAAGAGATTGTCGAGAAATTTGGTTGCGTTTTCAAGAACACTGCCATGGCAGAGGTGTAACCTAGAGAACCGACCATTATGCGTGGCTTGCATGGTCGGCTAGAATCTTGCTGAGTCCATGCCCTTGCGACTGTTCTTGGTATATGAGAAGGTAAATTCTAGAAAAAAGGCATTCCCTGTTCTTTATTTTTTGTGCTATATGCTATTTACAGGCTTTTAAATTCAGATTATTTCTGCAATACTTCTGAGAGGAAAGCCAAGAATATTTACACCAACGACAGTGATTCACTGCCTCATTTCCCAGAAAATGCATAACCATTCTTCATTTTCTTTTGCGCAAATCTGAGATAAGTCTCCAAACTATTTGCTGATCTCATACGGGTTCCCAAACTGTACATTTTCTTAATTGAATCTGCAAAGCATTATACATTCCTCAGCTAAGTTCCCCTAATCTCTGTGTTAATGCTTTTCATCTGAACTGCGTGGATTAAACAATAAAACAGTGGCGTTGAAAGGAAAAACTAAGGTTTTTTCATAAAAAAAGGGAGGAATTTAAAGGGAAGACCCAATTGAAAAATGTATGATACTTTAAAAAAATTCCTTCCAATGAACGCAGATTAACTCAGGACTCCCTGCCGGCGGCCCCTACACAGCAAAGGGTCCAGCGAGCCATAAAGGCAATAAACACTCTCGGACTGTCCGATTGATAGTGGGGTCAAGTATATAGTTGGCCATGTTATTGTTGAGGGCTCTTCATGTAGCTGGCCACGAAGCCTTATTTTCCAGGGCTGACGGTGTTCTTGCTGCCATAATGATGACTTCACATAAATCAGATAAACTCCATCTTTGCTGTGCTCATTTCCAATTGAAAAGTCCCAAGAAGCTGGAGAAATTGCAAGCAATTTCTTTTTTCTTCACAGAAGAACCACGAACTAGGCGACCACCACTGTTCTGTTTAGTGTTAGAAACTTACAAAAGCATCATGAAACATCGGAATCAGGGATACGAAGGGGCCCCATGCTTCAGACAAATCAAGTCTCTACGTATTTTTAGTTCATTTTTTTTATTTTTTCGAGACCTGCGTATGCTTTCCACAAGCATGGCAGAGGGTGCAAGGCACCGCATTATGCCACCACACATTATTATCCGTTGGCATGCCGAACTGCTACTACTATTCCTACGCCTCTCTAACAGTTGCAAAATGCAATGACTGGTCGGAATTTAGGTTTAATGTCTCAACAAGAAACATCTAAAGATCCCTCTTGGTTATTAGAATATGGTAAGACCCACATTACATGAAATTGAACTAGGTTATGCTCCTACTATTACTGCGCCTCTCTAACAGTTAACAAATGCATTGGCTAGTTCCTTATATATCACAGCTGCTATAAAAAAAAATTTTTTTAAAAAAAAATGCAGCAAAATTTCCTTGCAAAAGCTGTGTCCTGCTT
Organism: Populus alba; assembly: GCF_005239225.2. Taxonomy (NCBI): domain Eukaryota; kingdom Viridiplantae; phylum Streptophyta; class Magnoliopsida; order Malpighiales; family Salicaceae; genus Populus; species Populus alba. The sequence goes on from NC_133287.1 coordinate 2,725,774, forward strand.
TCTCAATAAATAATTCAAAAACCAGAACCCAACCAGCCACTCTGAAATTGCCAAATTCCGAAAAATATTCAAAGGAACATGCGTAAACTAAGATCAAATCACAGAATGCAACTATAAACTAAGATCAAATCACTAAATCCCACTTAATTATATGTCATTGCACAATGACAGAAACCTGAATCCTGAAACTGTTAAATTCTGAAACATTAGCAACTCTCACTCAATTCTTACATCAAAGATAAAATCTTGAAGAAACCTAAGATAGCACGAACATAGAGTAAAACCAGATCCCATGAACTAAAATTTCATGCAAACAAATAGGGAAGCGCTACAATAAAAGCAGGAAACAAGTACAGAAACAGAAAGTCACTGCAGATATCCTATGTTGTAAGGAAAAAAAAAAACACTTTGAAAAGATTGTTTTACATAAATACAATCAGTTCAAAAAGACAACACCTATTTATCAGAGTCCATTACTTGTCAATCTCTCTCTTTCTTGTGACCGTAATTCAAGATTTCCTTTTCGTTATCCCAAAATCCTCCTATCCTTTTCTTCATAATTACACCACTTGCCACTCTCACAATCCCATGATAAAAAATCCCTTCTCGCTCTCATTCCCTCACTGCACTCTCTCTAATAAATCCAAACTTTCTGTCACTTTCCCGAGAAAATCAGGATTTTTCCGGGAAAATTTCCAAACTTTCTCTTTTAATGGAGCCGCTACCGGACAATCTCCGGTGCAAGAGGACAGACGGCCGGCAATGGCGGTGCAACCGGCGGGTGATGGATGATAAGAAGCTCTGTGAAATTCATCACCTTCAGGGCCGCCATAGGCAGTATAGGAGGAAAGTGCCCGAGACTTTGAAGTTGCAGAGAAAGAAGAGCAAGAAATCATCAGCATCAAGTTCTAATTTTGAATCCCTGAGTAGGGTTTCTTTGAAAGAGGGCAAATTAGGGAAATTTAAGAAGAAAGGAAAGAAATTGAAGAGGGGAGATTTACAGTTGGATTTGATAAGGATGGTTTTACAGAGAGAAATGGAGAAGAGAAAGAATAAGAAAACGAAAGGGTTTTCAGAGAAAGAGAGTGTTAATAATGGTGATGGTAATGATAATGTGAATGTGAATGATTGTAGTGGCAGTGATAGTGAAGAAGAAGGTGAAGGGGAAGAGTTAATGAGAGATTTGCCAAATGGGTTCATGGCAATATCACCTGCCAAGAATTTTGGGAATGGCAATGTGGGTTCTTGTTCTGGTTCACATGTTGACGTTAAGGTTGGAGGGGGTGCTTTCAATGGGGTTAATACTGCTAGAAGATGTTTTAGGTCTAAAAATATTGAGCCAGTGCCACTTGGGAAATTACAGGTTGGTTTTGTTGTTTGTTTGCTATTCGAGTTGTGTTTTGAAAGTTTTTGTGTTTAGTTTTCGATTGATTGGTCTTTGTAGGTTTTGCCAAATAAGAGGGATGCAGTGAGATTGAGGAAGGGGAAGAGGAAGTGCCATTGGTGTAGGAGTGGATCAAGGACATTGATTAGGTGTTTGAGTTGTCGAAAAGAGTTTTATTGCTTGTGTTGCATCAAAGAGCAGTATGTTGTTTTCTCCATGTTAATTTGTTTAAATTGGCTTGTATTCTTTGTTGGGTGTCTGACGGCTTATCCCTTTGGAGCTTGTGTGATAAAACTTGTCATTTTTGTATAGAAAAGTCATTATAATATGTGGATTGTTAATTAATAATTGTATCCTGTAGGCCAGCTGTTTTCTAGATATATCTCTGGCTTGTGCTCAAAACAGTAACTATAAGCACACATCATGTCTCTCTGATTTCAGCTTAGTGCTCCGTCATTAGGATTAAACTCTGACTTTTGATTCTTTATTTTTGAAATGAATTTAGGTATTTAGAGACACAAGAAGATGTTAGGATGAAATGTCCAGTGTGTCGTAGAACTTGCAGCTGTAAGGCCTGCTCAGCAATTCAATGTAGGGACATTGAATGTAAGGTCTGACTTCTAATTTTGCCAAGCGAACTAGTGCTTTCATATTTCTTACTGAACCATGTTGTCTCTAAATATATGCAAAAACTATGTTTCAGGACCTGTCCAAGGAGAGAAGTAAAGTTGACAAGGTTCTGCATTTTCATTATTTAATCTGTATGCTTCTTCCTATACTGAAACAAATAAATCAAGATCAGAGCATTGAGATAGAAATAGAAGCAAAAATAAAAGGTAGTCATCACAGTTACGCTTGTTGGCATTCTGCAATTAACTTGCCGTTATGAATATTGTACAATATCAATATAAGTTCATTTTCTAATATCCCTCACTCTGCAATAGGCCTGAAGCCCACAGAAGTTGAAATCCAGCAGGCTGAAATCAGCTGCAATAAGCAATGTTGTTGGTATATAATCTGACTCTGAAAAAGTTATGATGATTTACCACTATTTAACATAGCTTATTTAAATTTGTTTTGTTGCTCTCTGGTGCATGATTTGACTTCCGGATCAGCAATAACTGCAAGGCTTCTATAGTGGATTTCCATAGGACCTGCCCTGATTGTTCCTATAGCCTTTGCTTAAGTTGTTGTCAGGATATTTTTCATGGGAGCTTACATGGAAGTGTTAAAGGTCTTTTATGCAAATGCCCAAATGGAAGGAAAGCTTGTATATCTGGCAAGCAACTTTCAGAAATGAAATCACTTTGTGCCACAAAGCTGAGTTATGGCAGAAGATTTCTTGGTTCTAAATTCTCACCATGTCAGAGTGCTGCGCATTGTAATGGAAGTATACCTTGTCCCCCTAGAGAGTTTGGTGGTTGTGGTGGTAGCCTTCTTGATTTAAGTTGCATATTCCCCTTAAGTTGGACCAAAAAGCTGGAAGTGAGTGCAGAAGAATTAGTTGGCTGCTACGAGTTGCCAGAAACCTTGGATGTTTGCTCAAGTTGTTCATTATGTGTTGGGTTGGATTGTGAAACAAATGGGATTGAGCAGTTGCAAGAAGCAGCTGCAAGAGAAGATTCTAGCGATAACCTTTTATATTATCCAACCATTATGGATATTCGTGGTGATAACCTTGAACACTTTCAGAAGCACTGGGGCAGAGGTCAACCTGTAATTGTTCGTAATGTGCTTCAGAGTACATCTGATCTGAGCTGGGATCCAATGGTCATGTTCTGCAATTATCTTAAGAATAATGCTGCAAGATCTCAAAATGGGCAAGCTACAGATTGTTTGGACTGGTTTGAGGTTGGTGTTTTCTCTCAACCCTGTGCTGCGTCAATATGCAGTTTGATTGTTCAAGTGCCTATTATGTTTCCTTCTCAAATGTCGATTATTAGATATTGTCAATATTTTGTACCATGAAACCAGCATATTTTAAAATAATATCAAGGCTCTCTTCTACTTCTGGTGAACACATGAGTTATTAGAAGATGAAGTAGTCTCATATACATTACTTGGTCATTACCTGTTGATTTTTCTGGAGTGGGAATTGAAAATTGGCTAAATTATGAATTTGGGGTGTTTAATGTTATGTACATGCAGATATGAAAAGAAATTATGTGCTATATTTTTGTAAAAAAATTAAGAGGAATAGAAATGTGCTGGTATGATTTGTTGAAAACAGTAATCCATTGTTTGTGGTTGGAAGGTCCCCTGTCCAATTCTCTGATTTTCAAAAGTTTGATGCTAGGACCTTAAGAAATGTAGCTTCTATCCATGGAAGATTCCTAGATGATGCTACAGAATCTCGGATATTTCTCAGAGCATTTTAGCTTTTCTCGAGTTTGGCTTCTACCCACTCCAAACAAGCAGAATTTAGCATCCAAGCCTCTTTTTTTTTTTGGGTGTTATTAAATCTTTCTCTTTTACTTTATCCTCCTTACGGACATTTTCTTTTTCTAGTTGCAAAATGCCATTGTTCTTCCTCTTGATTTGACTGTGATTGAAACACTGCTAATAATGGAAAATGTTCATGTACATTCTATTTACTTCATGAAATAAAATGAAACTGATTTGAACTCTAAGCTCGGCACTGCATTCACCTAAATATGATCTATGTTTCTGGGAACAGCTGAGTGTTTTCCATTTATCTTCTTTTCTTTCTTTTTTTTCCTTTTTCACAATTGCGAGCATTTGCAATTCTGATTTCCTGTTGTGTTTTGCTCCTTTTTTTGAGTCAAGACCACAACTCTATTTCTCAACTATTTTTCTATGGTATGACAGGTAGAAATTGGTGTAAAACAGATGTTTATGGGGTCTTTTAAGGGTCTGACAAATGGCAACATATGGCATGAGAAGCTAAAATTGAAGGGTTGGCTTTCTTCTAATTTATTCCAAGAACATTTTCCTGCCCATTACACTGACATCCTTCAGGCTCTACCACTTCCAGAGTACATGGACCCCATCTCTGGTGTTCTAAACATTGCTGCAGAGTTGCCGCAGGAAACCTTGAAGCCTGATCTGGGTCCTTGTCTCTATATATCATATGGAAGTGGTGAGAGTCTTGCACAGGCCGATTCTGTGACAAAATTGCGATATAATTCATATGATGTGGTATGTCTAGTTCTATTCTTTAGATTTTTCCATAAACTTTAATTTCAATTTACTTTGTGATTTTCTTTTCCTATTTTTTTTCTTGATTGGCACGACATGTGCAAGATGTATGCACAGTACAGAATTGCTGCTCAAATCATTTTAGAAAGCATGCAAAATTTTGAGAAGCAAACATCAGAAACTGTTACGCTTCCAAATCTGAAATGAACCATCTCCGTGAATTCTTCTTTATGCAATGTGTGTATGTCATAGTGTTCAAGTAATATGTTAGTATTGCGTGTTTTTCTCATTGATGCCTATTTGTATACTCTTTTTCAAAAAAAATAAAAAACCTATGCTCATATTTAGTTCGAGAAGCAATGTCAATTATTGGTATTATCATCTAGGTGGGTTAGCCAAGGAAAGACCAAGATCACTGTAATTAGTTTTATTCTGGAATTGGTACATGCAGTGACTTGCATTCTTCCTTCTCATTTAGCACCTCTTGAACCTTCAGCTCTCACAGCCCCTTGCTTCTCGCCCCACAATTTTGCATGTTTTGTAATGGTTTCTGCACACTCTTGTTCTGGAGAGTTTCTGAAAAGACATGAATGTCTTCACCATTCATTTTGTCATTTCTAATTTCAGGTTAATATTTTGGCACATACAACTGATGTCCCTGTATCTACAAAACAGCTTAATTACATAAGAAAGTTGATGACAAAGCACAAGGAACAGAATAAAGAGAGCAGTGAAGCAACTTTAAATGAGGAAAATATTGAAGTGGAATTGCATGATATGTTCAGAGAAGATATGCAAGTAAACAAGAAAGTTGCTAGAATATCTTGGTTCTCTGCTGCAACACATGAAGCTCATGCTTCGAGTCTGAAAGATCAAGAAATGTTTCATGATGGGGATTCAGATTCTGATTCTGACACTGATACTGATACTGAAGTCTCAAAATTTTTCTTTGGACCTGTTAAAAATTCAAGGACATCAGATAATCTTAAATTTTATGGGAAGCACTCCGAGAGCTCCAATCATTTCAGAATGAAAAAACTCTCTGAGTCTTGTGGTGCCCAATGGGATGTCTTTCGTAGACAGGATGTTCCCAAGCTTACAGAATACCTTAGAAGGAACTTTAATGAGTTCACTTACACATATGGCTTACAAAAGCATGTAAGTTCGGAATAAGATTTCAGCCTCTATTAGCAAGTCGGTGTGGATTGCTGACTAGTCTCTCTCTTGCAGATGGTTCATCCAATACTTGATCAGAATTTCTTTCTTGATGCATCTCATAAAATGAGACTTAAGGAGGAATTCAGTAAGTAACCCATCTATTGTCCCTTTTTTATTAAACGATGACTAATTTGCATCTATGTTTAAATTTCCACCTTGCCTGATGCTTCCAGAAATTGAACCCTGGAGTTTTGAGCAACATGTTGGAGAAGCAGTGATTATTCCTGCTGGATGCCCTTACCAAATTAGGAATCTTAAGGTAACATGTGCAACACTATTGAATTAGTTTTCAGAAATGTTGTTTAATCATTGCCCTGATTTTCTTGAATCCTTTGATAACCCATTGTTGGCTTTTTTATTCATTGTAATCGTCTCTATCTAAAGCTCTTTTTACCAAAGTTTCAAATATATTTGTCAAAGTTTCCTAAAGGTTTCTTTCTCATCAAACTTCTACCAATTTTCCCACATTTTTTTAAGCTGACATTGTTTACTAGGAATCTGAAAGGAGAAAGGGAGATACAGAGCTTGTAACATACTTGATTTTGTCATTTTCAAATTGATTTATTGTGAAAAATTTATGATTCTGTTTCTCAGGATCTGCATAAACTCCATTTGCAATATTGCTAACTAATTTTATTCATTTGACTTGCCATGTTAATTGCAGTCATGCGTCAGTATGGTTTTGGACTTCCTCTCACCAGAAAATGTTACTGAATGCATCCAGCTGATTGATGAGTTACGACAACTACCAGAGAACCATAAAGCCAAAGTAGACAGTTTAGAGGTAAATTACACATGAAGGTTGACGTGTTTATTCTCCACACTTGTCCATGCGATGAATATGGCTTTACTTTTGTTGCAAAAACCAGGTGAAGAAAATGGCATTGCACAGTATTAGTAGAGCAGTCAAAGAAATTCATGAGCTTACATGCGCAGGGTAAATCCTCATTGAAATACATGAATTCAGGTCTTGTTATTGTCTTTTTATTGTCTATTATCAGATTGGCGATCATGAAAGAATTCAAGATATCCACACCATTTCATGATTGTTGTGTTACTTTGTGCATGAAATTTATCAAGTTTCAATGGGGTGAATCAGATGCAGTGTCATTATATATTTAAAACAAACATCATCAATAATGGGAAAACATATCTTGTATATATGTTTAGGAGAATGAAAAAGAGCCTGAATTTGCATGAATAGCTATGTTTGTTGCTAATACGTGGGACACCCTTTTATACAGACATGATATCAAAATTCTTGGGACAGACAAGAATTACGGAATCATGAAACTTCTATATGATAAGCAATCAAAATATTCCATGTGAGTGGTGTCATTATCGACCTATATTTGAATTCCTTTACACCTACAATGGAAGGTTTTAACTATGGCATAGTGGCTCTGCTTTCATTTTCTAGTGAAGTTTAAAAAGAAAAAATAATAATAATAATCACTAGCTACATTAGCTACATGCATTAAGAGAAAATGATCAACGTAATATATTGAAGGAGTTTTTGTTGTTGTTGTTGTTATAATTTATATACGTGAAAATGTTGTTGTGGCATCCAAAGAACTTAATGTTGTCCTGGTTGGGATCTTTGCTGCATCCAGTGTCTCTTTGGAAATTGTTGCCAAGAATGTTCCTAGGAACAGCTTAGAGGCCAGCTAATCTGCTTAGGACGTAGCAAATACAACCACAAGAGGCTTACTCATAGATTGAGGAGTTGGAAAAACATAGCTGCAGCAAATCCAGATACAGCCAAAAGAATTTCCCACCAAGGTTGGCTTGAAAAAGAGCAAATAAAGATAACCAGCAAACAAAAAGAAAGAGGTGCTGTCAAACCAACACTGCTTTCTCCAAATCAAACAAATCTGGTGATCCATTCTCAACAAAAACACGGGGTGTCAGTTTTGCTCCTAGCTTTGTCCCATGCAATTATTTCCACCCCTTTTCTTAAACTTCCGGATGGACAGTGATGTACTGCATCTTACACCAAAAGTGTTCAAAGAAAACCAAATTGAATGAACTTTTATCTTCTATATACTTTTATGTTGACTGACGAATGCCAACATGTTTTGTGTGTGTTTGTAAGCATGATAGTTTATCTTCTAACACATACTGAATTATATGTGATGATGTTCTGTGGATATATTCTGAACATGTTATAGCTAGTCTTAGTTATTTGCTTCAAATGGATGTTGAGTTTTTAGTTAGCATGCGTTGCAAGACTTTCCTGTCCAGGCAATTTATACATGCTACATGATCCAGGGCCAGCATGGATCTCAACGACTAACTGCAAGGACTAAAAATGGATAGATAATCATAGCAGGGAAGGATCTGACATGGTGGCATTTGAGCTTCTGCTGTTATTTCTAGATGATTGTGCAGGGTATTTTGGTTTCTGCATCAGCATGTTTTTTTGCATCCAGAAATTTTGATAGATTCCTCCTCCTTGTTCATTAAAAAGTTAATTTTATCTCATGGTGCAAAACACCAATTTTTCCAGATATCAAAGATTGGCATTCATGGTCATTTCAGCAACAGCTTGTACATGTGTTCATTAAGATTAGATTTTTTTTCCTCCTTACTGCAACAGCATGTATATATGATATATCCATTTGGCTGTATATGATGATTAATCCATTTGTTTTTAATAGTGATTGATCCTTTCGGGTTTTTTATACAACGTTGAGATGGTTTCTGCTGTCATATTATTATAATTTAATTTTGACCCCCTATATTTTTGAGAAAATAGAAAAAAATCAAAAAAATATTTCCAAGAATATTTTCTTTTCGTCTTCACATTTTTTCTTTTCTCGGTATTTGGATATCCAAGAATCACAATAACTTCACCAAGCTTCAGCAGCAATTCCCAGAAACAACAGTAGTGTCTTCAAGCTAGGATCAGTGTTGGATTTCTTGACAATTTCCTCAGCCCCAGCCTGGATCTTCTCCCAGGCTCTAACTGTCAAACCAGTAAATCTTTGGTGACCAGAAAGTTTTGTTCCCAGGTTTTGGTAACAAGAAGATCTTGGGTCTTAAAGAGGAACAAGAAAGGAGACACGGGGGGGCTAGTTGATTTTTAAAGGGGGCTGGAGACAAGAATATAGAGGGGGGGGGGGGGCGGGGAAGAGGAGACAGGGATTAAAAGACGATACAGAGGGAAACACCAGGGGGAGAGAGAGAGAGAGAGAGAGAAGGCAAGTTCCAGAAGCAGATGCTGTAGAGGCCAAGGAGCAACATCTTTCCAGATAGTGGTATGTTTCTCTAGGCCTCCTTGCTATGGTTTGTAGCTATAGAAAGAATAAAGATGATGATTGCTTTCGCATGTAAAGGAGCTCCTTTTAACCACCAGGATGCATTTCTTTTCTTTGGAACGTTCACTGTTTAGCTATCACAAGGACATGGGCATATGAACATTGTGTTTAAAGCTACGCATACCAGAGAGTGCATGGGAACAATATTTTTTTTTTTTTTGTTTTCCCTCCCTTCGTAGGCCTGGGAGCTGTCTATTGAAGACAGTATTTCCTTCTGGTCTCTATCAGATAGCTTGCCTGTGATTTGCCGTGGTTATTTTGAAGTGTAAAAATATAATGATCAAGTGTTACAAGTGTCTTTCAAAAAAAAAAGAGTAACTATTCAACATCGTATACAGATAACTGAAAATAAAAATGATTGTTAATATCCAAGAATTAAAACGATGAAAAATGAAATAAAAAAAATTTAATGAACAAAACAAAGTAAAAAAAAAAAAAAGAAGAAGAAGAAAGAATACCAGCAGCAAACATGGGTGATAAAATTAAAAAAAAAAATCAAGATTATAAATCTCATGAGAAATTAAAAACAAATTAAAATTTAATGAAAGGGCTAAGAATAAAAATAAAAATCAAAACATTAAAATCATAAATGTCATCAAATATTGAATTGAAAATTCTTATGGCCATAAATTCATAAAAGAATCCAAAATAAAAATAAAAATAAGTGAGAATCAAATCTAAAAAAAATTAAAAAAAAATCAAAATTAAAATATATTATTTTAAAGTTATGCTAAACCTGATAAGCTAACTTGTGACCTAGTGGATCCGAGATTTTATGTCGGCTTGAGTTTTAAAAGAAATTGAAATAGAGTAAGAAAAGCATTTGATATTTATACTTGATTCAAAAGAAAAAAAATCCTCATAAAAAATAAAATTGAACAAAGCTATATATATCTTAAACTTTTAAATTGATATGGTTTTTTGACATAATATTAGAGTCTTGATAACCAAACGATTACGAGTTCAAATCTTATCATTCTCGTTTATTTGATAAAAATTAAGTACAAAATAATATGTGTTTGTACAAGTTTCAAGTTCAAAAGATTTTTATTTGAAAATGTGTGTTAAAAAATAATATAAATTAGTTTTTAGAATTTCACCTAATAATTTTAACTTTTAAATTGAGATGGTTGTTGATAACATTCTTGAGTTAAGTTGAAAGTCAGATAAAAAAACATTAAACAAAATTAAACGAAACAAAAATGAATATTTTTTTTAAGTATAGAGAAGATTTCTTGCGTGCGGCAATTGGCGAATGTCTCCTTGACTTTTAATTCCAGTAATTTCCCTGTGGTTTCATTTGTAAAATGTAACAAGGAAGGAAAAGGAAAGAGTGGTTGAGTGAGCGGACTTGCTGGCGGTGGACTTTCTTTTCACCTAATTAATTTGCATATCAAATTGAGGAAATATTGTCATTTTTTTTTTTTTGGAATTCTGTTGAGTTTTTACTGTTGTTTTTACTGTTGTGAATTTCATTATTTATTTTTATTTAATCTACAGATAGTGTAAGAAAGTTCAAGATTTATTACACCGGTGAAACAATAAATTTGATAAAAATATCAAACTAGAGATATCATTCTTTTCAGAGGGTGTTTAAAAATACATGATAGCGTTTAAACAATATAAAAACATAAAAAATAAATTTTTAAAAATAAAATATTTTTTAAATATAAAAATAAATAAACTTTCAATAACACCACCTCGCAACACTTTCTTGTTGCACTCGTCTTTTGTCTTCCAAGGAAACATTGAAACTTGTATTTGGAACTTATACTTTTATTCTTACAGTTTTTTTCAAATGTTTTATCATTTCCATTTTTGTTTTTTTGAAGAAAAAATCTAGACATCAATTCCTTATTTTTTTTTTCAATCCTCACTCTAATTTTTATGTCAAACTGGAACTCGTTATAATCTGAGGTGTTATGGTAATTTTTGTTTTATAAAATATTTTTCAAATTATTTTTTGCTTAAATTCTTATATTTTTAAGTTTTTATTATTATTTTAATGGGCTACGTGTGTGTGTCTATATATATATATATATATATATATATATATATATATATATGAAAACTTGTTTGTTTAGCTGTATGGTTGTGGTTGCTTTTCAAATAACTTTTTGTGTCAAAATAAATGTCAATAATATTTTTTTATTTTTAAAAAATTATTTTTAACATCATCATATCAAAATAATTTAAAACACTAAAAATAAATTAATTTAAAGTTAATAAAAATAAATAAATATATTTTTTAAAAAATACTTTTAAAACACATAAATAAACTTCATCCTAGCTATTTTTTTTTTAATCTTTCCCTCCAAAAACTCCAACTATGTGACAAAAATGCATAGAATTAATTAGGAAAAGTTTAGCAAATTATATAATTCACGCGTAGCTTCCCGTGTCTGCTCGGTTAATTTGCGAGGAAATTCCTTATAGTCTAAGGAGGAAATTAATGTTTTTTTTCATTCTTTTATTTTTGATTTTATTAAAATAATCTTTAGTATCCTAATTCTTACTCTTTTCCTTCAACGTATAAAATAATAAAAGAAGAAAAGAAGAAGAAAGTAATTCCGTATCCGTGGTTGGAATTGCATCAATGGGGTGGAGAGTAATGGCGAAGAACTTTCATGGCAACCACGCTGCCGGCCTTTTTCCAAAAGAACGCGGACGGGACACCAATTTCCTTCCTATTTAAAGGAACGTCTCCTTCTATTTCGACATGCAAAGAGGAGGAGGATCTACTGCTGGTGTGCATGCTCCTCCGTCTCAGTGATCGTGCCCTTTTCATGGATGGATCAGCAAGGGGCAAAGATGCACAAGAGAGATGTAAAAGGGTAGGGAAGGGGAAGAGAAAGATCGATATCGACTACCCTTCTTTTTCTCTTATGCATTTTTGTCCCTCGCTAGTCTCACCCATATTGTTAATTTTTTTATTTTTTTATTAACATGGTTGTTCGGGACTCTGAAGTTAATAATCATGTAAGTTTTCAGTGACTCTGATGTTTATGAAACTCAAACCGGTGATCTTTAAAAAACAAACTCAAAGCCTGACTAGTTGAGCTACACCCCTCAAGATTGTCCATATTATTAATTTGCTCTAATAAGGCCATGGTGCAATTCACTGAAATTAATAAGGTATGTTCTGGTTTTTTTTTTAAAAAAGATGTTAATGATTTGCTCCCTCTCTCTAAAAGGGGAGGGGTTCTTTGTTAGGTGGAAAGAATTTGCAAAAACAGTACGGAAGGGGCAAGAAGGAAGCAAGTCGGATTGGAGTGGAAAAGGATGCCATGGGAAGCTGAGGTGGTTGCACATCTTGGAGAATGTTTGGTCTTGTGTTAGCTTGTGTTTTTTTACTTTGATCATGGATAAAAAAATTATTTGTTTAATTAAATAATTTTTGTTTTTAATGTTTTAAATATTAGTTTTGTAGAAGTCATATTTTTCATTCAATATGATGTATTTTTATTTATTTATTTTGTATGTAAAAATTTATTTTATATCAGTTTTAATCAAACACGTATTTTTTAAAATTATGACTAAAAATATATTTTTAAAATCTTAATTTTTAAACCAGCAACAATTAAGAGAATTCTTTTTTTAATGTTACTTGATTTATTTTTACTTTTTTTTAGATCAATATATGAGTATACCTTTATGCAAAGGCTTATATAATTATAGTGGGTAGTTACGTACTGTCTTGTCTTTTCATGAGAATTGAAGCCGTCAACATATCCTCACTAATTATTGTTTAGCCATCATTTTCCAGGCCATGATTTACGGTTTGGAAGTGTGGTGGTAGAAAAAAAAAAATCATATATATATATATATATATATATATATATATATATGCGCGCACGTATATTTAGATTTAATAACAAGTTTTTTCAAGTTCATTAAAACTTGGCCAAAATAAATTGGTTTATTGGCCTACATACCAAAAAAAAATCAAAAACCCATGTTTCTTTTCAAAAGAATAAAAAATAAAAAAAAAAAACAATGATTCTCAATTTACAAGATTTTTTTGAACAAAAGAACCAAAGTTGATGTTCGCCACTCTTGGAGTCCAAAGCCCAATTACTATCATTCATATGGATTCAACGTTCCTTTTTTAGTAACCTGGACAAAATCTCATAACGGATAAGCATTATTTTTCACACGTTTCATTTTAGAAAGGGATCATGTCTTGACTTCAAAAAAAAATATGGGTTATGTCTATTTTTAGCAATTTCAATAAAAAATATTTTAAGATTTAATGTTAATTGATGAGTCTTTTATTTTTAGAGATTAATATTATTTTCTAACATGTCTAAATACCAACATCAAACTTTTCACAAAATTAGAAAAAAAAAAACTAAAAATAATAAGGATAATAAATGACAATCATAAAAACCAATTTAGAAGAAATACACTTAATAAATATAACCTTTCATAATATGGTAAGGATGACATTTTCCCCTTAGGCATAATTAATCATTACCTTAATCTCTAGAACTAATACTAACTTTTAAAATCCCTAATTACTAAATAACAACTCCAATATTTATTTCAACGATGCATATTTTGAACCCCCCACCCAGGCGCAACACATGATGCTTGACAAACTGTGTACCACCATGGTTGAATGACTATGTTGCGTCTGCTTCAAAATAGCTATTGATGTTCTTGCAAAAATTGCCATTGGTTGGAGTGATTAACCATGAATAAGTATATGTAGGTATCTTGAGACTCTGGTGATACTTATTTAAACAATCTAACTGAGCCATCAATGAAGAGAAGAGAGATTGGAAAAGGGAGGGAGAAGAAAACTCTTTTTCTAGTAGCCCGTGAGGCAGCTTGATGGACTCTCTTTTAAATAAGTACGATAATAGCCCTTAGATGAATTCGACTTGCTGCTGCAAATTAGTATTATAAGGAAATGAGAAGGGAAACACTATCAAGAAACCCGATACCATGATCCGTTAATTTTATACTCGGATATATTTCTATGATTGAAGAAATGCCCAGGCAACCATTGGTTATAATATGGACATCAACCAGTTAAATGCATGCCACTACAAGTTCCACCCATAAAAAGCCCTTTGCCAAGAAGACGGTCAATATAACTTGTCTCCTGCCATGTCTACATTCACCATCAAAATGCCATAATGAGATCAAGAACCAATTCGAGTAGTATGGCCATTACACAAACGAAAGTGATGAACAGAAATAATGAATAATTGTTCATGAGATCTACCCTATGATTGTACTCCTGTTTTGTTTTAGTTCCTCGTGAGGGAAGGAAAAAGGCTAAATGTACAAAATAATATAAAATAAAAAAACAAAAGGAAAGCAAAGAATACAATAGAATGTCAAGACTTTATTACATCCCTCCGCCCCATCCACGTCACCATTTTGCGAGTTTTGAGAAATGACATGTTAAATTCAGCACAATGAATACAAAAGGGTAAAATTTCACCTAAAAAATGGAAATGCAGGAGATTTCAAGGGGGGGACAAAAACTGAATTTTGTTATTTCTTAAAAACCGGTATAATTTCCGAGTCCTCGGACTGTCAAAATTGTTTTTTCAGAAACAGTAACGTAAAAAGAAAAAAAAAAAAACAAAACCTTCTTATGGGCCCATCAACCCATCAATTGTATAGGAAAGAGACTTAGCCCAGTCAGCTCGAAGAAGCAGTGTTTGTAATGTCTGCATCACATTGTATCCTGGATCTAGCTTCCGTTGCCAGCCCTAAAGGAATCGCAAAAACCACCAAAAGAAATGATATTGAATTACATCCCCTGTTAATGATAACAAGCACTAATACATGGAATAGGTTCCCTTATAGCCAGTAAGCAAGCTACTTCATAACATATCACCATGTAGCTACTTCTGGGCCTCTTTTAGCAAACATCAAATTTACTTTCATTTTGCAGACATCAATAAACAAAAACTACAATCTTTAAGGAAAGCAGGAAATAAAAAATTAGAAGAGTGAAGAAAACATCGAACTTTTTACAGTAGGATCACTTGCATATTACAATTCGAAGTTGCAAATCTGACCCCAATTCAAATCTATACAGTATAACCAACAAAGAAAAAGTTTATAGCCATGATCACCCATTCAAATCTGAACCCAGTTTTCAAACATTGTATTCGTCAATTCCCAAGTTCCACAAATATGAACCTGATCTCAACTGACCAAAGGTTTCCCCCATTTGTCTTAGATTTTTTTTTTGTCTTTTAACAAAAGTCTTGGATAAATTCAGTTCCCAAATAATTAACATGTAATGCAGAATGCCATTTTACTCCACATTTTGTCTTTCCTCATAAAAAGCACTTTATGTTTTGCCTACGAGTTCTTGTCCCTACCCTGTTGCTAAAAACATCAAGAAACCAGGCTATTGTCCTTGTAATGAAACATTAAGCCTTAAGGTAAAAGGAAAGAACTAGGTTACCTCAAGAACCAAGGTTGTGACCATGACGGTGCAAACATTGCCATCAATATTAACTCTATGACGCCTGACTTTCTCAAGTAATTGTTGCATGCAATCTGCAGGATGGACTAGATCACCCTCAGGAGTACCCCAGAAAGTGAATGACTCTTCCACTTCCTGTTAGAAAAGGAAGTTATGTATTGCAAATTAAGATATAAAGTCAAAGTTATTTTTAATACAGAAACCCCAAATGAAAAGAAGCGCGGGAAGGATATCAAAATGTTCACAACTCTGTTATGAAACCATTAGTCCACCTTTTTTTCTCCAAAAAAATACAACCTATAGGAATAAATTACATGCATACTAAAAACTTTCACTTCACTAAACAGATTAAAATTTGAAAACACTGCAAAGGTCCCAATAACCTTAATAGACTATTATTCTCTTCTATTCACAATAGCTCTTTGCTTAGAGAGATTCAACTTTCAAGCCCATGTATTTTATCACCTAACCAAATAACAATGGAAAAGCAATTAATAACACGAGAAATAATATACCATCTTCTGATTTGTCACCACAACCTAAAACTAATGTAAAATTCAACTATCCTAATAGATAAGGTAACTCATTGCATTTTTAACACAATTATTCCAAGAAAAGGAGAAAAAACCTATGCACCCCATATCTTACTTCAATAAAGGCCTTCGGATTTGGGCAGTTTTGTCGCTTTGACAAGCTTAGTGCAGATTCTGCTGCAGTTCGGCCATCCCGGGTGGCTACTGCTTTAAAAAAATTGATCAAATTAATGCGATCACCCTGAGAAAGTTCAGCAGTCATGCCAACATCGAGGAAAATGACATGAGGCTTTGATTTAAAGAGCCGTTTCCGAGAAGAACTGTTCTGAGAAAGCCGGACAAGGATATTTCCAGGATGCATGTCTGCATGTATAAAGTTGTCCACCTGAAATACGAAATACCCCATTTTCTAAATGAAAAACACTTAACAATTTTCCACTCATAATTGAGAACTTCAAGTCAATACATTGATAGCAGCAAACAAAGTATGAAAAAAAACTTACCAGAAGCATTTTCAGAAGTGCATGAGTTCCAATGTGAGCAAGGGCACTTTTAATTCGATTATGACCTTCAAGGTCATCTACATAGTGCGAGACACTTTCTCCTTGCTCATATGATTCCACCAAAACAGCAGGATGCACAAGTGGATACACAGGCTTGGGAAAAGAAACATCCTTCCACCTTCGGAAGTTATATATAAAGCGGCTTAATTGTGCAGCTTCCCTTGCAAGATCCACTTGAGACATCATGAAAACACCAAACTGTTGCAGGCTCTCATCCAGTCTCAGCCAATTCAAAGTTGGAATAAATGTTGATATCTTTGCAACCAAGTTTATTATCATAAAGTCTCTTCTAATTGATTCACCAACACCAGGATGTCTAACCTTTACAGCAACTACGGTAGGCTTTGTCTGTTTTTTACCAGGGTAACGAAATCTCAGAGTGGCCCGATGCACTTGAGCAATACTTCCAGATGCTACAGGAACTTCTTCAAAACCCTCAAAGATTTCAGAAAGCTTGCGACCAAATGCTCTTTCAATAGTTTTCTTCGTGTAGGCAAAACTATGTTCAGGAGCTTTGGAATGCAGCTCTGAAAGCTTGGTGCATAAATCTCTAGGGAATAGATCTGGCCGGGTAGCTGCCCATTGACCCCATTTTATAAATGCTGGACCTGCTTTCTCCAGTGTCCGGTGAACAACATGAAGCCATATTTTCCTAAACTCTGGTCCACAAGAATCAGCAAATGGAGCCATCATCATGCTGGGCGAGAACAAAATTGCTAAATAAATAGCCCTCACTAACACCACAAATGCATCTACAACAGCAGATACTAACAACGTGACATAAGCATGCCCATCTTGTGCACGCATATACAAAGAATTCGGATAAAAATCCGATTCCACCAACGTTCTTTGTGCCCATGCCACCTGCCCACACATCAACGCTAAAGCACTGGGAACCACCAAATGAGACCGTGTCAAAGCCAAGCTAACTGCTTGAGCTATCCTACTTATCCGAGGAAAACTCCGGCCATTAGCAGAACCTTTCCTGCATAGCCTTTTCCAAGCAAGCTGGGCATTGCGTGTCACCACATCACTCGTAGATGAATAACAACTTGTAAAATACCTCCGTCCAAACTGCTCTTTAACATTGTACAATGCAAAAGACGAATGCCCTCTTGGAAAGCTATATTGCGAGTAATATCTAAATTGCGGTAAATGCAAACCAACTGAAACTACTGTCCCATACTTTTTTACTTCCAATAATCGATCACTACTACTTTTCTGTTTACTGGAAATTAACCGTGCCACTTTTTTAATATTTCCAATCGTCAAAAACCTGCAATTCAAATCAAAGATTTCAATAATAAAATCTAAAATACTTAAAACTGTAAAACAGAATTATAACTTACATACTCAATAAAAGACCTTAAGCAAAACAATCATATTTTAGGCTCTATATATAATATCTACGAAATACACAAATAAATACCATATACCAAGCACCCACGATGCTTAAAGTTGTAGCTAAAGATAAATTAAATATAAAGATCATAAATTTCCTATAATTTCTAAATCCTGGACATGGAATTACAAATTCATTTAAAATTAATCAAAATCAATAGCTCAAAATCTAAAAACGAATTTGCTCAGAGAGGAGGGCGGGGATCAACCAACCTGGACATAGCGATCGAGAAGCAAGACGATTAGTTGATGAAGCTAACGTGCGCGGGAGGTTAAAAATGGAAGCTCTGTTGATGATTGTTGTTGATGCAAGCATTTTCTCATGGATTCTCCTCCTTTTGAGCTGCTTTATGGATTTTTGTTTACCTGCCTACCTTGGTGAAACGTATCGACTTAGGGGGCTTTTTGTGTTTTGGGAGGTGGATGGCGAGGAGGCAACGTATTGAATTTGAGACCTAAAGATTGAAGGGCAAAAAAGAGGGAGAAGGGAGAGACAGGAGAAACGTTGGGCCTGTTATTGGGCCCATCGTATCAGCGCTATTTTACGCGGTTCATTTTGTATCCACGTCTATTATTAATTAACTAGATCTACGCTATTATTTTTTTAATAAAATATTTAGATGCTTCAAGGATTTTTATTTTAAAAAATAAATTTAATAATTTAATAATTAAATAAGTTGGATTTATTTAAATTACACGAAAAAAAAAAGGAAATAATATCAAATGAGAAAACATATATATATATAAAAAACTGATAAATAAGGATTAAAATTAAAAAAAAAAAAAAACAATGAAGTATCAACTTGGAGTAAAATTAAAAACAATAAAACATTTATAAAAGAGTTAAGGAAAACAAATCATAAGAATAGAAATCAAATTAAAAACACAAACACATGAACATAAATATTGCTTAAAAAAAGTTTATATTACCACAAATAAGCTCATGCATTACTTAAATTTAATTAATGTCTTCATATGCTAGAAACAAGACATTCTAACCTATTTTTCCAAGTAGAGTTTTCTCTACTTTTCTCATAAAAGATGGATATTCCTTAAGATGAAAATCATTGTAGTTTGTAGCTCATATATAAATGTTAGAGCATAGCAGAATCACATTAAATCTTGAATGGTTAGGAAAAAAAAATTTGATGTACAAAAAATAATTTAAGTAAATCGGTATAATAAAAGAGTATTACAAAAAAAGTTACTAATACTCCTTGGATAGTTATGATTTCTTGATTGACTAGATGTTTTTGAGCGATTTAAGGTATGCTATAGATACATATATACCATGTAACCCTATTTTGTCATAGTGAAAAATAAAAGTTTATAACTCCTGTGGATGCATACATTTTGTCGAACCATGTGAAATCCTATATTTTTTTTTTCTCTTATATGGTAATATTTGTTAATAATTGCTACAATTTTTTCATAACAATAAAAATATATATACCAATAATGTATTAAAAACATAGTTGTTATTAATCAAAGCATATCCACAATTTGAAAAGAATAATCAAACTTGGTTGTGGACATTATAACATCTATTTCATCGTTTCTTCATAACTAATGAAGATGATATTATAACTGAACAAAAGTGGTAAACCAATGTTACATAAGCTGTTTTAAATGTATTTCATTTCAGCTTCAAACCAATACAATAAACTCAATATTATACAAATCATGATGCATCATTTGAAATCAAGTTTTAAGACCTGTTTATTAATTTTACATTTCAAAATCATTTTTTTTAATATTTTTTTAATTTTATTTTTGTTTAAAATCAATATATTTTTTGGTATATTTAGATCATTTAGATATGTTGATATCAAAAATATTTTTTAAAAATAAATAAATATTATTTTAATATAATTTCAAAAAAAAAATATTTTCAAAAACAACTACTACTAAATAAATAAAAAAAGCAAAAACAAAACTGTTTTTAAGAGTTGCAAAGAAGAAGGAAATCGTCAAAGATGGCAATCAATCCATATTTAGCCATGTTGAAAAGCTTTGACAGATAGCAGATCTAAAGGAATGATCAAAACAACATCAATAACATAACTCTACTGTGAAACTAGAGTCACCAAGGTTTGAAAGCCAGCGAGCTTGTAACATCAAGAAATGGAATTGGAAGGATGAGGAATGTTTGTGTGTGACACGTTGCAAAAGGTCTTACAAGACTGACACGCACAAGAAGTTCAATGATTTGCTAACGGGACACGTTTTGGTCTTTGTCATTTCTATCGGTTATGGAGATTGATTCGGTTATGGAGATTGACGGATTCTTTTACCATGGACTGGTGGTTTTTTTTTTTTTTTTCTCTTTTTCTTCCTTTTCTGAGGAACAATGGACTTTATTTTTTTTACACATTTCTTCGGTTTCCATCACGGTTATAAAACCTGAATTAGTTTGATAAAGTGAAATGGAATTCGAGATATAGATAGGCTCGAGCTGGAAAAATATAAAAAGAAAAAAATATAATTATCCTAATAAAAAATCCGAGTTGATTTGCGATCTCAAGCCTAATATGATAAAAAATGAGTCCATAATCCATAGACTTTAGTTTATATATATATATATATATATATATATATATATATATATATATATATAAAATCTAATCAAAATTTTGGTAATTGACCTGCTTAAATTTATGACCTAAATCTAATCCATATCTGTTTTACAACTATGGTTTTCACTTCAATTCAATACATAAAAGTGGATAATTGATTTTTTTTTTTTTTTGTATGTGAGTTTATTCTTACATAATTATTTCAGATTAGAACCTTGGAAAATATTAAGAAAAATAAATTCTTATGAATACATTAATTTTGATAGATAGTTTTTTTTAATAGATGAATAAAAAATATTTAATTTTCTTGAAAAATAAATTACATAAAAAGCTAAAAAATCTCAACTATTCATTGTGCACACACTTACATTTTAGTGTGAACTTACTATTTTGGCCATTTTAGAGCAAGCTCGTTTAACATGGACTTTTGAAGGTAGGAAGATTTCTTTTGAAGGTAGGAAGATTTTTATGAGACTCATTAATCATTACAAGAAAGAATGAGGTTTTTTTATATCTTTGTTACATAGTGTAATTATTAAATTACCTTTAAAAGAAGAAAAAAAATCATGCTTCGATCAAGGGACTTTTCGAGCTTTTCATTTTTTTTTATATAATGCAATTACTTAAATGCACTTAAAAATAATTTTTATTAGCTTCAAATGCAAGGATACTTTAGTCATTTTCTTATGATCTTTTTTTGTTATTCTCCTATGATGTCAAGGGTACCTGGATCTTTTAATTTATAAAATATAATTTAAATAAAAAAAAGATTGAAGCATGCAAGCACGCGTCAGCAAATAGACACTACCTGCACCCACACGACACCAAAATAACTTTGAACAACACTGTTCAGGACAACGTTCAAAGTGCTCCACCACCCTATCATGATGGCAAGGCTCGTGCTATTAGAAGATTGTCGATTGAGCTCTCACCACATGTTTTTTTTTTTTCCTTTACTCTCTCCCCTCTTAAAAAACATGCTAACCATTGCCAACCAAAAAAAAACAAAAAAGTCTACTTATAATTTCAATTTCTTTAATCGGTGCATGCGGGGTTTCAAGCATTTATTAGTTACATCAACATCTCCAACGAGCAAATACTCATTGTTTAGTTTTCTACTTGAGCTCTTTGGTGTGCAACAATGGCGTCCCTCAGAGAAGCATCTATTGCCTGTGTTGCAATCTTCATGTTTATTACAACGGAATTTAATTATTCGGCCTCTTGCTGCTGCCAATTGTGAACCTAACAATCAAGTTTTCAAAATATTAATTAATTAATTCTTAATATATCACAAAAAATAAATATATAAAACAAAATAATTAAGAACGAAGCAAATGTTACATTTGAGAGAGAAAGACTAACAAGCTGCAATGGTCAATAGCACATCTAAAAATGCCAGTTTGAGTGAAGATTTCTCCATAGTTTTTTTTGTTTTTTTTTTTCTCAGCCGATTTCTCTTCACTGAATATGCCAATGGCTGTTCTTGATGCCATGCTATATAGATGGGTGTGGTTGTATGACTGTATAGGGCAGAATCTAAAGAGTATAAATGTATTGCTGGATTTTTAATTATTGATTGCATACCTTTAATTTCTTTAATTTGATTTCTTTAGATATTATGTAGATCCACTTTCCCACAGATATCCCTTTTTAACTCATCTATGGAAATGGTAACTAAAAACCCTCAAATTTTACCCTTTATTTGTCCAATTTATTCAATTCAATCTAATTAGGCTAAACTTTATTAAATTTTAAGATGAATTCCAATCAAGATTTCCAAAAATGTTCACGAAATAAAACAAATTACCTTTTTTCAAGAAAATTAAAAAAAAAAATCAAAGATTTAGCTCCTTAAACATGCATCTTCAATAGAAGTTTTTTCAAAAATTTATTTATTCTTTCTTAAATACTTTTTAAAAAAAATTAATGACTGAGTATTGTGGTAACCTTATTAGTTATTAGATTCTTAAAAATGATATCCCAAAAAAATTGAGCTGGCTGGACCTTAGGCTTAGGCCCAGCCTAACCTCCATTGTTCTCTTTTTTTTTTTGGGATAGGTCCAATTCAACTGTACTGGCTGGGTTGGATTTAGCAAGCCCAACCTGGTTAGTAACTTGGTTTTTATTTACAAGGTAAACTACGACTCGTCCTGCTTTTGGTTTCCTCTCTTTTCTACTCTTTGTTTCTTTTTGGGTTTTTTTGTTTCTCCTTCTTTCCATGTTCTCTTTGTTAGTTAAATTTTCCATGTATTTTTTATCTTTGTTTTTTTTCTTCTCTGGTTTTCTTTCTGTCTTTGTTATGTATTTTCTCTCCCCGGTGTTTGCTTGTTCTCTCTATGTTTTTGTCCTGGGTTATGTATCTAGAAATAAAATTAATATAAAAATAGTTTGGATGTAAAGTCTATAATATCTCAAAAAGGTTTATTTGATATTTTTCTAAAAATAATTCTTTATCATTTGAGAAAAAAAAGGTTAATTGCAATCAATTCCCCAATTTTAAATTTAATACCAATTTAGTCCTCAAGAAAAAAAATCAGCTCCTCACTCATCAGTCTTTTGCGTAATCTATGGTTTGTTGAATTATAAAAAGTAAATTATTTTTCATTTTAAATAAAAATGAAAAATATCTTAATAGCAATAATAATAATAAATTATTATTATTATTATTATTATTATATAATTGTGTCGTGACTTTTACCGAAGGAAAATCAAACGCATTGTTGTTTACCTGGTCATAATAAAATAGAACGCTCTCCTTTGATGGACTACCATACTAATTAAAATTGTTTTTTTTTAAATAACACAGTTGTTTTGAAAATAAAAATAAATTGTGTTCAGAAAAGTATTGTGAAATAATAATTCCTTTCAAAGTTTCATAATTAGTTTTAAAAAGTTTTAGATAAAAAGCTAATTATGCTAAATAAAACATGAAAATTACCCTAAAACATTATATCAAAAGTAAGTTGTTTTACATTTATTTTTAATGATAATATATATATATATATATATATATATATATATATATATATATATATATATTGTGTTTACACATTGAGAATTTATCTAAATTTACATATGTGAACTTGTTATTGATATTAAAAGACTATATGAATTTAAAATAGTGATTTAAGAGTAGACCATAATTATATAGCCTAAACTTTACTTTTGAAATACATGCGATATATGGACTTGAGGAGAACATAATGGTTACTTAGGATTTGACCCATTCAACTTGATTATGATCACAATGAGCTAAAAGATCGTCACTCACACTTGACAACTTTATATAAAATCATGTTCATCTAGCACAAATTATCTTGTTGCGTTAAAGAATAACATCACCTAAAATAATTTTGCACGTGTCCCTTGAACATAACAAAAAAAATACATATTCAAATAACAAATGAATTATCACTTTTCTATTTTATTTTTTTTAAAAATAAGAAGTTGCGTATTAATATCTTTTATCATCCACTTGCATGTCCTTGAACAATAATTAATGATGGTTTATTTATTCCATATTGACTTTACATATAATAAAAACAATAATTATGCAATAACATTACAAAAAAGAGAAAATTATGACATTTAAAAATAATTTGGATACACTAAAGTCCAACCATATACCAAGCAATTTTTTATCTCTTATTTATCAACATTCTTGAACAACGCTTAATAATAATTCATTTAGCCTAGACTTTATGAATAACAAAAACAATCAATAGACAACTAAATAAATCAACATCGTATATACAAAAACAAGTGCACACAAAAGTTATACAAGTCGTCGACGCATATAAAATTTACACCGATATCAAATAATTGCACCTTGGATAAATCGGTTGTGACTTATTCTCCCAATCTCACCATCAAGTACGTGGTATTGATTTTAATCTTACCGCACCTTTAAGAATAAATTTCTTATGATTTTATATTTTTGGGGTTGCCATGACATGGACACCAGCACTCCATATAGGAACACGCTTAAAAAACTAATACTTTGAAAATTATTTAAAATTTTAAAAAATAATCATTCAAGGTTTGAAAATGACCTTCAGGAACTACTCGAGATGGCCAAAAGCTGTCGAAAGTGAACTGGGTAGAGGTAGCAGATGAGAATGACACGGGGGTAGCGGACAGACGTGTGGAGACAGCAGCGCATTGGCTGCACACACCGATAAGGATGAGATCCTTA
This sequence comes from Populus alba, assembly GCF_005239225.2. Taxonomy (NCBI): domain Eukaryota; kingdom Viridiplantae; phylum Streptophyta; class Magnoliopsida; order Malpighiales; family Salicaceae; genus Populus; species Populus alba. The sequence goes on from NC_133287.1 coordinate 2,750,580, forward strand.
AACCTGTTGAATCGAGTTCGCTCGCTCCTCCTCTTCCATTCTACACTGACAATGAACTTCACCGTCGCTCGAGGAGGGGGATAGATGCCAGGAAAACTTTGAGTTTCTTTCTCTATCGGTTTTCTCTCTCTTCACCAGTTCTTGGCTGCTGCTGCTGCTGTTGCTACAGCTACTGCTTTTGTCGTTGTCTATTGATGGTCGTCGGGTGGCTGATGCGTGGAGAAGCTGGAGGAGGGACTGTGGCGGTTTTATGTGTAGATCGATGCTGACAATGGCTATCGGTCAGTTGGATGTTTCGGCAAGGATGAGGGAGACAATGGTCGTGGTCTGTGGTGACGCTGAGATAGGCTATCATGTAGAGCTTTTACTGGCGTAGAGCGGAACTGCTGTTTGGTGAAGAAGAGATTGTTATATATAGAATAATATAAATTATATTATAGTTATTTTTATTTACTAGTTTAAGATTTTATAAGATTAAGATAATTTTTTGATATAATATTAGAGTTTTGTTGATTAAGCAATCATAAATTTAAATTTCATCATCTTTATTTATCCAATAAAAATTACATATAAGATAGTGTAGATCTATATAAGTTTCAGACTCAAAGAATTTTTACTTGAAGAGTTGTATTGCAAAAAATAATATAAATTATATTATGAATCTCACTTAATAGTTTAATTTTTTAGGTTGAGATAATTCTTTAACAGAAAAAAGATGAATAGCTTGTAACTACTTGCTAAGAAAAGGGGGGTTTTTATTTTTTAAACTTGGAAAAAATGAGACTGTTATAAGTTAAAAAAATATCATCGTGTAAACCTATATTAATACAACTTTAAGCAATTTTAAATGAGTTATTAAACCTGATTTAAAATTGATTTAGCTAAAAAGTTAGATCCTAAGTCATACAGGTTAATCTAAGTCAGCTTGAGATAATAAAAAATATGTATTTGAAATTTTAATAATTTATATGAAAATTTTTTGAAACAATATATATGGATATATTGTCTAAATCCATGTGAATGTAAAATGATAAATTTTTTTATCTTGTTAAATTCATTGGTAATGCAAATTTAATGAATTGTTAAGAATCAATCTTGAATTAATTTTATCTCATTGAATCTTCTCGTATACATTATTTTTATAATTCAATGAATTATTAGAAATTAATTATAATTAATATTGAATTAATCTCATACCATTGAATCATCTTATATTCATTGATTCTGTAAATTTATTAAATAATAAGAAATTACTTTTAAATTAATTATGCATCCCTAGCCTCATGTATAAATAAGGGTGGAGAGATTTCATTCTTGGAAGTTAGAGAAGAAGCTTTGTTATTGAAAATCTAGAAAGCGAGTTGCAGTTTGCACCTATTGATCGGCGATTTGCCTTAAAGATACATAGAGGATACAATTCTCTGCGACAACCTTATTTCATGTCCTGGTTTTTTGTATAAAAAACACTTACCTCATGAGTAATTAGGAATTAAATCAACACTTGTGTCATCAAAAAATAAACTCTATATTCATTTTCATTTGTTCCCTCATGTCTAGCATACTAAAAATTAACATTCTAATTAAATAGATCAATAAAAAATGAAAATTATATAGCTCAGCTAATAATCTATATCCCAACAATACTAATAACATGGTAAGTAGTATGTTTCGTCTCTCAAATTTTACTTTTTCATATTTGATCCCTTTTCTCTGGGCTTTTTATGATTCATTCCATAAGTTCATCTTTCTAAATGTTTAGAGAAAATAAGAGAGGAAGTCACAAAAGAAAAAAGTAGAGAGAAAATTATTGGATGAAAAAAATTATATCCAACAATAACTTTGATTTTGTTATCCTTGGATTCGTCTATATGAGGAGAACTCAATGAAGGTGATTTTAGCCTTCAATGATGCCCTGCAATATAAATCAAGGCTCGAAAAATGTTATTTTGGTTTGATTTTTAATTTTTTATATAATAAAAATGCGTTTTGTAGTTAATAATGAGTTTCAAATATCCATATGATGATTTTTTGTTATCTTGTTTTTAGTGAAAAATGAAGTTTAAATTTATCTTTTTAAGATTCTTGAATTTTCAATCATTAGAGCTAGTTTTGGTGTTCAAGAAAATGTTTCAAATGGACAGCGACTTATTTGCAATATTCTGAAAAAACAAATATCAATATCATCTGCTCCTACTGAAAAATATTTAAATTCAGGAGTGCGGGCCTTGATTTTTAGGCTTAAGCATCATTGGGAGTTATGGATTGGGCCAAGCTTTCGGGCTAACATCTCAATCCTAGTTACTTATGATTATTTTTTAAATGACTGTAATATATATATATATATATATATATATATATATATATATATATATATATATATGTTATAATAGAATTGAATTTAAAAAAATTATTTAAATGATATTTAAATAATTATCAAATTGTGATATATTTTTTAAATAATATCATATCTTTTTATTATAATATATATATAAGGTTTTCCTCATTAACATTCAATACATATAAAATATCTATTTAATTATTTTTAATTTTATATATTTTTATGTTTTTCTCATTTTTTTATATTTTTTATATATTTCACATGGAAATTATATATTTATGATTTTTTCTAATGTTTTTTTAAAGACAATAATAAGTTTTAATTTAAAAACACTATACTTCTTAAGAAAAAAATTACACGTTTTTGTGAAAAAAAAATTAATAAGAAAATCGATTTTTGATTAGAATGATACATTTTTCTTCTTATTTCAAATCAATAGAAATTTTTTCTAGTTTTTATTTTTATTTTATTTATTTTTTATTCAATAAATCATATTGTTATTAGAAAAGATATGTTTTTAAAATAAAAAAAATTAAAATATTAAAAGAAAATTTGACAAAAAAAAATATACCTTTCCCTTAATTGAGATATTCATTATATTTCTTATGAATATCTATTATTATTGCCACACAATTAAATAAAAAAAAATACATGTGTATCTATACTTTGCTTTTTAAAATGAAGATTAATTTTTTGTTTTATTTTTTAAGTAGCGTTAACAGCATATTATGCAATTTATCGAATCATATATTTTCAATTCTTTTTATGAAATACAAACACCAATTGGAAGAAATTGGAATGGAATATTTCCAGGCATGCATAGACATAAACCGGAATAAATTAAAGCCAGCCCACATCAATTGGAACAAAAATGATCAAAGCTGGCCGGAAAGGTAGACATGATTATTTTACAGTTAAAGAACGTAGTTTAATTAGTTGATATATATATATATATATATATATTAAAGAAGTGAGCAGGAGTAGGTGAGTTTACAAAGTCAACTTCGAATCCCTTAAAGAAGGGTCGTCCCTGAAAGAACAGGATTGGAGGTGGTCACTGATCACGATATGGTGCAGGTTGTCATATAAAAATATTTATATAAATCAAAATCAAGGTAATTAATTAAATTAATAGCAACTAGAAAATTATTATGAGACCCCGGCCGCCAGTCCACTAATTAAGGGATGATCATCGGTTGGTAGGTTTTGTTTTGTTTTTTGATTTGGTAAACGAAGGAAAGTTGGATGCATGAACTGTTCACCAATTGATCGTCCCCTCAAACCTATATAAATCTACAGATCTGCATCAAATTTCTCATCATCTCATCCAATTCCTTAATTTACACTGATTTCTTTAAATCTTTTGCTTCACATAACAACCATGGTTTCTGGAACCATTTTGGGAGAGTACACCTCCGCAGTCCCAGCAGAGAGGCTATGGAAAGCATCATTCTGTGATGGCCATAACCTCATCCCTAAAGTTATGCCCGGAATCATCTCAAGCATTGATATACTTGAAGGAGATGGTGCCGGGGTTGGCTCCGTCAAGAAGTTCAACTTCACCGATGGTTTGTTTGAGCTTACAATTCCTAACTACTCATTATGCATAGAAAACAACTATACATACATGCATCATGTACATGCGGGAGTTGCTCTATTTTGTTTTTGACAATAAGATTCACTTTGTGCAGTTATCAAGGACTATAGCTACGTCAAGGATCGTGTGGTGGTGATGGACCAAGAGAATCACATAGTCAAGTATTCCACCCTTGAAGGCGGCGTTCTTGGTGTCAAAGTGAAGTCCTACAGTGTTGAGGTTAGTTTGACATCAACCAGTGAAGGAGGATGCTTGTCCAAGATGAAGATTGAATATGAATCAATCGGGGACAGCTTACTATCCGAGGAAGATGCCAATAATATGCAGCAAGGAATCTTTGCTATGGTGAAGGCTATTGATGCTTACCTGGTGGAAAACCCTACTGCTTATGCGTGACCAAATATGGAGTCTTGTGGGCATATATATTTAATGGGTTCAGAATTCTGGTGTTTGCTACGACGTTTGTGTGTATTTGATGTTTTATCGCAAATGAAATAAATTACTTCTGTCATGGAGATCCATAAATATGCAAGAAATTCTACTATCCTTGAGTGTTTAACACAAAAAGAACGAAATTAGTGAACAATTGTCAACTTCCCTTCAGCGAAGAATGGGAAGGGGGGGTCACATTCCATAACTTGAATGAGCTTTAATCTGTTTTTATTTCTGCATGCTGGCTGGACAACGACTGAGAAAATTGTCCACTCCAATAAAAAATAAATGCGTATAGTTAATATTTATTATAGCACAAACCTATGGGTGGATAGATCATATCATGGAAATGGCCGGCGATCCAAGGAAGATGAGCAAGAACAACTTGCGTATATTAGTTTATGTAGCATGTATAGATGTCGTGACGATTATCTTTGTGAATCAGGTTAATCAGGAATAGTATGAATAGAAATGATAATAAATTTTTATTTTTTATCAATAGAAAAAAAAAATTGAGAATTACCACGTAATATTTTAATCATTAAAAACCCTAACTAGTATTAGAGTCTTAAAACAAAAAAGGACTGATTGTGTGAAGGTAAGGTATTAACACCTCTAATACATTTTATATATATATAATGTAAGTTGTATTGTTTATTTGTCTAATATATACTAAGAAAAAAATTATGTTTTTTAATTGTTGATTTGTCTAAGGTTTAAGAAATTTTTTTCTTAAAAATGATGTTTTTATCTTATCACATTAAAACCTAATTGTTCTAATGCCAACAAAAAAAAATAAATTATCTTTTATTTAATATTAGAAATATGATTTATGTACAAGTTCATAATCTCACATATTAAAAGAAACAAAATATTTTTATATATATATATTTTTGAAATATATGCCAAAATACTTTGGAATTTTACATATTTGTTGTACAATCCATGAAATATTTTTTAAAAAACATGTTAAAGCATTTTAGATTAAAAAAATGCATAAATAACTTTAGAATTTTTAGCCAAATGCAAAAAAAAAAAATATTGATCACTAGATTATTGGTTAATCATGTATAAGAAAGAGTTTTGTGCAAATAAATAAACTAATATTGATCCAAATCAAGGGTCTAAGACAAAATTCTTTTCAAAAACACGAAGAACATTGCCTAGAACCCAGCAAAAAACTCAGTCATGAGGCAACCATTGCCAAGCCCAAAAATGAGCATTTTTTGCCTCTAAAACATGTTTTTTTATCCCAACAAGTCATAATATTATACATAACCATGTTTGAATCTAAAACTAATAAAAAAAACATTAAAATCAAGTATGAGCTACCAAATCCAAAAATAAACAACCTAAAACATCATACATGCTTGTCGCAGCGATGGAGAGGAAGCCCGGTGGCAGCTGTGGCTATTCTTCTTCGCTGGTACTTTTTTTTCTTCCTCTATCACTTCCCGTTCTTCCCCGCTTCTTTGATGGCTTCCCTTTTTCTTTCAAAAGAATTGTCTCCTCTCTCGTTTTCTCCTCCCTTCCTCCTCTCTCACTGTCTTCTTTCTTCCCCCCCGTTCTGTTCGGTTTTCCCCTCTCTCTCACACATTCATTCCCCCATTTTTTTCTCCTCCCTCTTTCTTCCTTTCGAGACAGTATTTATAGGGGTAGGGGGAGCGGGGTCGACCCTACTTCGTCCCATCGTTGCCCATGCATAGGGCACACCAGTCTCCTACTCTGTCACAACGCTGGTAAAGGTGTCCAATGGAGGCGTCGCTTGTGGGGCACGGCTTCTCTGTCTTCTCATCATGAGGAGGTGCAGGTGGCATCCGGTTTTGGTTTTAACAGGGCACGTGGAGAGGGAGAGAAGAAGAAACAAAGAAGAAAAAACAGTGCCGCCTCAAAACGACACCGTTTCGTCTCTCTTAAAAAAAAAACACATGAAATGGCATCTTTTTACTTAAATCACGTTGTTTCATTTAAATGAAAATTGGCGCCAAAGTGCCAGATTTCAAGTCAATCCTTTAATTTGCGCGCGTTTTGCATTTTGGTCCTTCCTCTCGGATTTCTTCAATTAAATCCTCGATTGGCCATCAAACTTCAATATTATGTAATTAAGTCCTTGATTTGACCAAATCAACTCTTAAAATTATAATTTGACCCCAAAACTTTAATTCCTTCCAATTAAAAACCTACATTGACTTAAAAAAACATTTTTTTTTTTTTTTTTGCAATCAACCCTCAATAAATTCAATTAAACCTTCAATAAAATTTAATTGAGTCCATCAACATTTGATTTTATACTTTCTTCCTTAAATAAAATTTTCTTAATCAATAGGGCTCTCACCGGTCAATGATATACTATCAAATTTGAATATTTGTATTTTTGAACCTCCTCAACCAATTTTAATCATTGTTTTTTGTGCTCTGGCATCCTATTTTCACTGATATATTTTTTTGATATATTATATATATTTATTTTTTAATTTTTTAATTTTTTGTATTTTCTCTTTTCTTGTACGGGGATCAAAAAATGAGTTACAACAATGCTCATGTAACATGAATTCAAAATTGGTTTCTTGAACCTATTTTGACCAAGAATAAGTTTAACAGGCTAAGGATAAACATTCTAACTTTAACATGTATAGCTTAAGCTCAACCAAAGCTAAAACAACATTTATATATCAAAATGAAAACTTAAACAACAACTTTAATACATAAAAAATATGAAAAAAAAACATTTAAAAAACTTCATTAAATAGAAATCAAAGCAAGAAAGAGGTGAATGCAACATCATTTGAAAAACGTTTCAAACCTATTTTCTATACTTGTAACTATAAATGGAAGCCAAAACCAATAAAAAAACAACAAAAGTAAGCTATAAAGGACCTCTTTATGGGTCTGCAATGTATACCTAGAACAATTATTTTCTTTTAGCTTTCATTTGTAAAATTTTACATCTCACAAACTTACAAAACTTAAAAAAACTTTTCTTTAGGCTTTTAAACCTCTACCCTTATATTTTTTTTATTGATATTTCTCTCATCTTTTTTATACTTTTTTTTTTTTTCTTTTCTTTTTTTTTTCAACCCTATGATCTTGAGGGGTGTTTATAGAGAGTTTTATTAGGATTTTGGAATGTTTTAAATTCATTTCTAATCTCTTGATCTTAAGGGGAGTGTAGTGAATCCTTAATAAGAACCTATTGATGAGCCTTTGTGTGTGAATACACGAAAATCAAACATTTTTTGACTGATAGTTTAATATCGAAGATTAACTGAAGTTGCCACTTTTCGAGGTTTTATTAGAGCAATACTAATGTTATTATCGTCTAAAACCATTTGAAGTTGGTAAAGAAAAGAATATTTTTTATTTAGATCCAATTTTATTTAATTTGAAGATTTATATCTTCACGTTCATTCATACATATGAAGTTTTCAAAGTGTAAATATATAAAGAAGTGAGTAGGAGTAGGTGAGTTTACAAAGTCAGCTTCGAGGATCCCACGTCCCATCAAGAATAGGTCGTCCCTAAAAGAAGAGGTGATTAATCACAGACTTGGAGCTGGCCCCAGATCATGGTACGGTGCAGGTTGTCATATATAAATATTTATATAAATCAAAATCAAGGTAATTAATTAAATTAATAGCAACTAGAAAATTATTATGAGACCCCGCCAGTCCATTAATTAAGGGATGGTCATGGGTTGGTAGGTTTTGTTTTTGTTTTGTTTTTTGATTTGGTGAACGAAGGAAAGTTGGATGCATGAACTGTTCACCAATTGATCGTCCCCTCAAACCTATATAAATCTACAGATCTGCATCCATTTCTCATCATCTCATCCAATTGCTTAATTTACAGTGATATCTTTAAATCTTTTGCTTCCCTTAACAACCATGGTTTCTGGAACCATTTTGGGAGAGTACACCTCCGCAGTCCCAGCAGAGAGGCTATGGAAAGCATCATTCTGTGATGGCCATAACCTCATCCCTAAAGTTATGCCCGGAATCATCTCAAGCATTGATATACTTGAAGGAGATGGTGCCGGGGTTGGCTCCGTCAAGAAGTTCAACTTCACCGATGGTTTGTTTGAGCTTACAATTCCTAACTACTCATTATGCATAGAAAACAACTATACATGCATCCATACATGTACATGCTGGAGTTGCTCTATTTTGTTTTTGACAATAAGATTCACTTTGTGCAGTTATCAAGGACTATAGCTACGTCAAGGATCGTGTGGTGGTGATGGACCAAGAGAATCACATAGTCAAGTATACCACCCTTGAAGGCGGCGTTCTTGGTGTCAAAGTGAAGTCCTACAGTGTTGAGGTTAGTTTGACATCAACCAGTGAAGGAGGATGCTTGTCCAAGATGAAGATTGAATATGAATCAATCGGGGACAGCTTACTATCCGAGGAAGATGCCAATAATATGCAGCAAGGAATCTTTGCTATGGTGAAGGCTATTGATGCTTACCTGGTGGAAAACCCTACTGCTTATGCGTGACCAAATATGGAGTCTTGTGGGCATCTTTAATGGGTTCAGAATTCTGGTGTTTGCTACGACGTTTGTGTGTATTTGATGTTTTATCGCAAAAGAAATAAATTACTTCTGTCATGGAGATCCATAAATATGCAAGCAAATCTACTATCCTTTAGTGTTTACCACAAAAAGAACGAAATTAACACCCCATTTCTCAGATCATGTCCAATAAGAAGAGAATTACTGCACATTAACACCCCATTTATCAGATCATGTCCAACAGCTGCCAGCGTACGGCTCCAGCAAATCAATTCAATTGATCAATATATTGATTTCGAATGAAGAAAGAAAGTAGATCAGTGCTGCTTTCTTTTAAGTAAAAAATCGAAGCATTACGAATTTGCTAAAGTTTAGTAATGGGTTCTCAAAGAAGCATTTCGAACACCCTCTTCGAGCCATGGTGCGAAGTCCACTCATCCGTAAGGGAACACATAGGGGGCCTATGCTTAGTCTCCTGTAACATCGATCGATTCTAGAATAAGTATGCGAGTATCTACGTTCAATAAGCACAAAAGGAGCTAAAATTTTTAGAGAGTTTATCTAATGAGGGACTTTTGTCAATAGCCTAGGAAATATAAGAAGAACGGAGAAACACATAATCAGCAGATTCTCTTGACTGCGCAACAATCCAAATTCCCATGTGCAATCAATTCAAGAACTTTTAAACTTCCTTTGCTTCTCTTTCTCTGTAATTTCATGAATTTCAGGATCACAAGTGGAAGAGGGTGGTTTCCTATGCCCGAACCGTGGCACCACGAGACTCTAAACCCGGATCCATTACAGCCCGTTTAGAAGCATTTGTGTCATCCATGATATATAAAGATGATTGAGAATCGTCATCTCTTGTTCTCTTTATACATAATTGATGACCCAAAATGCTAAATTGCTCATCTTTTGTTTTATTTTCTTCATTATCGATGTGGGTTTCTTGTTTTTTTATCTTGTAATTGTAGTTGAATCATATCTTGTTGGATGTCGCTGCAGGAACAAAATATATTAAGGGAAAATAAAGAGTCACCGTTTAGTAATTAAAAAAAAAACTTAAAATTCTAAAATATAACTTTGTTTCAAAATTTTAAATTTAAAGTAAATGGTTAGCTATATTTCCTGTGTATTTTTTTAATTTTTTAATATTTTTTTTAATTTCAAATTAAGTCTTTAAATACATTTTAAAAATAACATTAGTTCTTATAAATAAAAGACTCATTAAAAATACTAAAATTACATCCTAAAAAATAATTTTTATCTAAATTATTTAATTTTAACATTCATAAATTTAAACATGTCATGGGATTATGATTTTTAAAATGGGTGTTATAAAAATGTTAGAAATTTATATTGAGCTTTGGCCCACAATATGATTAGTTTTGAAATGGATCTTAAGACTGTCATTATTATTTTATAGATTTTAATATATCTCGTTTACTTCATCCAAATTGTTAAATCATGTGTTGAAAAAATATTATAGAATGATAATTTATTATTGTTGTTGTTATTAAAATTTAAATCTTGTTGTTTTATTCATTTTTTTTACAATGAGAATGTCACTACCAAGTACCAACAATAATAAAAAAAAATCAGGCTTTCAAAATAATAAAACAAAAAAAATCAATACATACAAAATTCAAACACACAAAACAAAAAATTTCATTCAGAATTCGATCAAAAACACCAAAAATTAAAGGCAAGATCGTGGGCTGTGGTGACAGGTGGATAGTGATAGTTGGGTTGGGGGTTGTGAGGGGAGGCTGTGTTTGGCTGGGTTTATTAGAACACCCCCAAACATAGCATGGCATGTCTGATTTGTATATCATCACTTGCGTATTTTTTACATTAAAAAAAAAAAACTAAAGTCGTAAGATTTCCCTTTTTCTTCTCTTAGTTTGAGCCATTCGCTGCTGCTTGGATGTCAAGAAAGGTTACCTAAGAATCCTCATAGGCCCATGTGTTTCAAGACTTCATTATCCTTATTATGAATCCTATGTTGGGCTTTGATCGACACAGCTCAAGTTAGGTTATGATTTAGGCCCTTATTTCTCAACAGCACAACTTTCTTCACCATAGGCCCAACATAGGATAAATAGCAACATGAAGAAACCGAAGGAAGATGATAAGAACATAAATAAATCAAGAATCAATAACGGAAACTAATAACTAGACCTAGTAAGGCCAAGTTTGACAGGGAAATCCTGCTTCTGCACAGCACTTGTAGGCAAATTTATAACCGGTTTGTGTTTTAAAAATATTTTTAAAAAAATTTAAATTTTTTTTATTTTTTTTGTTTTAAATTATTTTTTTTTTTTTTTTAAATTATTTTGATATATTAATATCAAAAATTATTTTTAAAAAAATTATTTTAATATATTTATTAGTAAAAAATATTTTAAAAAATAATTATAATCATATTTCTAAATAGATTTGGTAAGCCATATCTCACACCCACTAATTAGATAGTGACAAAAGTCATTTTCCAAAAACATAAACCGCAAAAAAGCTACAATCACGACATAACAAGTTGATCACAAACATGATTTAGTCCAAAAACAAATTCTTGACTCCAAAGACATGAGATGCTGTTTTGTTTTTTTTTTCAAAAAACCAAAGTTCCATCACCCAGCCGAAAGTTTAAATAAGATGACCTTTTCCATTGGAGAACATGACGGGAAGAAGAAATTTTGTAACATATTTTTTATCGATTAACTTGAATACAAAATAATGAAGACTCTTTTGTAATTAAGAAGAAATTATTAAAAGAAAAACGAGACCCGCAATATTCGATGTACTCTTCATGTTGGAGCTATGGCTGTGAAGGATCTCATGACTTTGTGTTATATAGATTGCCAAGATTACAATAGAGCATATATCATTATACAAATTAATGGAGAATAATATAGTATCAAACTTCGATGATTTATTTTAAAACTTTTAATTTTTAATTTACAAAATTAAGGCACACTCAAATAAGCATTTTTAATAATAATAATAATAATAATAATAATATTAATATTATTATTATTATTATCCACCACCAATATACTTGTAACTTTTTTTTGAGGTAAAAAAAATTAAAAAAAAACTTAAAAATTTTTTAAAAGTCATATCAAACATTAGTTAATGTTATAAGAAATAACTTGAACTTATTTATAAAAATCATTTCAAACGGAATATAAATATCTATTATTTTGCATTTTGATTATATTGGGGATGACGGGTACTGATTATACATGAGAGAGATAAATGCAAAGAAAAAAATAAAAGAGAAAGAATTAAGAAAATATATTTTTAAATCTTGATAAAACTATTCCTATCACTTTTACTTTTACTGGGTTAGAATAATTTTCTGTATACTTCTTCTATTCGTTTCTGTCTTCATTATACATTGCTAATTAACATTGATATTATAGAATTCAAGCGACTTCAAATAGCTAGTAGCCTTAATGTATGTTTGGTAAGGTGAAAAATGTTTTTTAATTTACAATATATTAAAATAATATATTTTTTTAGCATTATTTTTTTTTTTATTTTTAACATTAGTATTTAAAAAAATGTTTTTTTTTTAAAAAATATCGAAGTAAAAACATTTAAAAGTACTTCAAAAAGTAAAGAGTATCACAATATTAAATCAACAGTTAAAGAGTGTTTGATATTGTAATTTAAAAGTTATTTATCTAAAATCTAAATTTTAAAAATTAAAAATAAAATATTATTTTAATATATTTTAAAAAATTATTATTATTTAGCTATAAGAACACCTCGCAGCATTTCGAGGAATGCGATTTAAAAGGGATGAAGCAGTAAATTTATCATGGGTAAGTCAAATCTTACCCCACTATAATTAGTTAATTGATAGTTGTGCCTTGATGGCAATAATTACAAGTTAATCACAAACGTAATCAAAATTTCTTTTGACTCAAATAGTTGTAGATGTGGCATCTCGATCTTGACATGAGAGGTGCTAAACACACTATCATTATGAACTTTGTTTTCTAAACTGCAATTAATTTCACCTAATTATCTTGAAATCAACTATATATTATTAAATTTGGAACTCGAATATATATATATATATATATATATATATATATATATATAATAATCAGCACTGTTTCTTCTTCTTTTTTTTCTTTGATTGTGCTCTGTAAGAGCCAAAATCAAACGCCACCCGTCTCATAATGAAATACTAGAGCAGCTGTGCTTTGCAAGCGAGGTCTCCATTGGCCACCGCTGCCCGGCAACATTTCAAGGAATGCAATTTAAATGGGATAAAGCAGTAAATCATGGGTAAGTCAAATCTTACCCCACTATAATTAGTTAATTGATAGTTGGGCCTTGATGACAATAATTACAAGTTAATCACAAACGTAATCAAAATTTCCTTGACTCAAATAGTTGTAGATGTGGCATTTCGATCTTGACATGAGAGGTGCTAAACACACTATCATTATGAACTTTGTTTTCTAAATAAAATAATTACTACAATTAATTGTCATTTACTGCAATTAATTTCACCTAATTATCTTGAAATCAACTATATACTATTAAACTTGGACTCGAATATATATATATATATATATATATCGAGTGTCGGACTTTTTTTCACCATGCATGTTGCTTTATATGAACAAATTACTTAGATAATTAATTAATTCATGCTGACTATGGAACTTTGGACTTTGGTGGATAAGCTATGTAACATATCAAATTAACAAGTAAAAGTAAACAACCTCAAAGTTTACCATCTTTTATCCTAAGCTTTGGATAAATTAAGGTTACAAATCAGCTTCTTGCCTGCTTTTCGACCCCACAGTCCACCAAAGCAAACACCTGTTCTTTCTATTCCAGCAAAAAAACAAATTGACTCTAACCCACAATTTCTAACCTGGAAATTAACTTTCTAATCTGAAGAATTCCCGAAAAGAAAGACAAATCTAGGTCAATAAGGCCATGAGTTCTAAGATAAGTCTATTTATGATCATATTGAGGCCCCCCTTTCCCCATTTTCACATACATTTTCTTTAGTGAAAGCTAGCTTCAATATCCTCAAAGCATTGAAACACATGCAAAACAAAGAAAACAAAACCACAGCCAAAGACATCAAAACACTTTCAAGAGTCTCCTTTATTCAAAACCATCAAGGAGGGCTTTTTCTTTGGACGGTCGATCAAGAAAGTGAAACCTGTCTCTCCTAAGGTCGGTTTATAGTCAAATACATACAAGCAATTAAAGTGTCATAAATTGTCCTGTATATATTTTCTTGACACGTCGATACCTAAACTCTACACAAAATCAAGCATTTTGATGTATAAATGACGCAGAGGTTACGTACGTATATGGGAGTTTGGGAGCTTTGACTTAGTGAGTCGGTAACTAGATGTGGATTTAATCGTACGAGTAGCAGACTCTTGTATGATGTTGCTTGGCAATCAACATGATGATCTTTTGACATTATGGTTTCCTGTGGTCCTAAGTGCTCTAAATATTCAGGGATTGACCATGTATAGCTGAACATAACTTTTCATCCATGTTGTGAGGCTACATTTGATCCAAAAAATTTGCTCTAAACCCTCCTTAATAATTTTCCCTCTATATATTTTCATTGTTTTAAACAACTACTGCTTGTAAATGATATAGTTAGTATCACAACACTTCAATCCCTATAGAAAACATGAATTGGATTCAATTGATAATATTTTTGTCAAAAAACCATCTCAACCTCAAAGTTTAAGCCGTTAAGTGAGGTCCCGATAAATGATTTATATTATTCTCCAAAACATCCCCTCAAGTGAAAACTCTTTGAACTTGAAACTTGCATAGACTCACATTATCTTGTGTTTAATTTTTATTAAATAAATGAAAAAGGTGAGATTCGAACTCGTGACTACTTAGCCATCAAAGCTCTGACACCATATCAAAAAACTATCTCAATCTAAAAACTTAAACTGTTAAACGATATCTCAAAAATTAATTTATATTATTCTCTAACAGTTTTGGCACATTATAAGATCAAGAAGTCTAAAAGCATAATATTACTACTTTCAATGCTTAAAGTTTCACACTCTCTCCTAATTAAGCCTAATTAAGATTTGATCTTAGAATTCTCAATCTCTCTGAAATGTTTCCATGAATTAAACAAGCAAAGAAAAAAACGAAATGTTTTCTGTAATTTCTTGCGCGTACAATTGAGTCTCAAGTTCAATTATACAATTTGAGAAATAATCTCCCAGCTAATTTTTAATGTGGATGTGTAATGAATACACTGTCATTGTTTGTGGACACCCATGTGAATAAATAAATAAAAATCACTATCTGGGACCAGGACGCCAAGTTCTTCAATTTGGGGAAAATAATTATAAAAGTCAAATAAAGAAAAAGGTTCTGTCTCTCGTAAAGAAGGGAGCATGGTAAGTTTTCATTTAGGGTGACCAATGTAAAATATTAAGAAAGAAATGGAAAAAAAATTATTATTATTATTTGGATCTTTGGGGTCAAGATTCCCAGCTGTCCCCTTTGACCCGTTCTCCTCGTAGAAAATCCTGTAGGCTTCCTAGCAACTAGATCGATTTATTTGAAACTCCACTTTCTTTTCATTTACGCGTAAGGAAAACCAAATATACTATGCCTCTACTTAATTTAATTTTTTTTTATGTATACTAATTTAATTTAATCTAAAAAATTTAAGTTACTAAATGATATTTCAAGATATAATTTATATTATTTTTTAAAGTACCTTTTCAAGTAAAAAATTTTAAACTTAAAACTTAGTATTTATTATTTTACAAAATAAATAAAAATGCTGAGATTTAAATTTATAATTACTTAATCATTAAGATTTTGATATCATGTTAAAAAACCAATTAATTTAACTTAATAACTTAAATTATTAAATAAGATTTTAAGATATAATTTATATTATTTTTTAATCTTAACTAAAAGATTTAAAGAAATTTGATAGAAATTTCATGTTCTCAGTGATATAAAATATCACTTAACATGAACAGCACCTATCTCAGGATGACACTTGGCTCGTGTTTGGTCAGGAAAAAAAAATATATAGAGTTCAAGTTTCCATGTTTTTCTTTTCTTAAAATAATAAAAAGTGTAGTATAAAACCTTTCTAAAGATATATTTATTTATATATCTCTATTTTCATTCCCTTAAGCAATACTTTTATAAACATACTTTCTATATAAAAAATTAACCAGACACAACTTGAAATGTTGGATAGAGGCAAAAGGGGAAGGAGACACCTTTTGCTCACTTCAAGAAACCATTCAAAGGCTATTTCACTTGAGGTTAGAGATTGCCTTTCTGCGCTGGCATGTATCCTTACCTAAAAGCCTGAAGTGGTCCAGCATAATTGACCATGGATTTTAGGCATGTGCATGGAGAGAACACTGAGCTAGCACGGAAAGACAAGAAAATACAATCCAGCTAGCCTGACATTGTCTTTTATTTTCTGGTGATTGGTTGGTTGACTTTATCATTAGGTGTCGTGAAAGAGGTTGCATTAATCAGGGAATGGTTTGAATGAAATTCATCTTCCAAGCAATATACCGAACTTTGAACCAACCTGCGCGCAGGAGTACACTTTCGTTTACAGTCTGGGCAAATGAACATCGTAGCATGCTGCAAGCTTTACATGTAACAAATTATGTATAAATTATCTTTCTGTCATGTTTTATGTTCTTATGTGAGGTTAATTCTACAGCCGATAATTATGTAAAATGAGGGGAGAATAAAAAATAAAATAGGCTAGAGAATAATAATTTTAAAATCTCATCTAATAATTTAATTTTTTAGATTGAATTAATTTTTTAATATGATATCAAATCCTTAATTATTAAGTGGTTACGAGTTTGAAACTTACAATATCTATTTATTAGATAAAAAATAAACACACAAGATAATATAGGTCTTTACAAATTTCAAGTTTAAAAAGCTTTCACTTAACGAGATATTTTAAAAAATAATAAAATTATATTTTAAAATCTCAATTAAGAATTTAAGTTATTTTTTTAATATAAAATTTAACTAATTTATGGTTTGGATTTGATTGTTTCTATGAATGCATTTCCTCTTGTCGTGATGTGATAATTTTGATATATAATATTATTTTTCTTGAAGTTCTCAGTTTTTATTTTTCTTGGTTTTTTATCACAATTATGATTATTTTGATATCTACTAATATATCTTTTATTTTATTTCTTCCGCTTATTAAAAAAAATGTATAACCCTCTAATTTTTGTTATTGAAAACAATAAAAAGCACGTTTTACTTTACATGACTCTTGACTCTTGAGACTTCACAATAGCTAGGCTTTGGCTTAACCATATTGAATTTTTCTTCTTCAAAGTCTAAGAAACTAATATTGGAATCAGACTATATCTTGTTGTTGTCGGTTGGTTGAAAATTGCTCTAAACGGCCATGGAAACATTGGAGGATCCTCGCTGATAGTTCTGCTCTCCTCTCCTCGGTATCGTATATATTATTTTTGCCACTTTGGGTTTATAAATTAAATTGGAGCCATATTGTTGATTAATAATTTATAAATTAAATTCACTATTCAATAAACAGGGAGATAAAAATAAAAAAAAAAAATTTAACAAGAAAATTCTGACCGTACATAACTCTCTTTTTTAAAGTCTATATATATAAAATCCTCTAAGCCTTAACCATAGAAAAACGATAAAACCCTAAGAGCATCTCCAATGCAAAAAGCTAAATTGAGAAGCTAAATTGATAAAATAGCTTTTTGAATAGTATAAATATAGTTTTTTTGATTATATACATTTCAATGGTAAAAAAGCTATTTAGAAAAGCCATTTATATTTTAATATATTTCATGTTAAATTTATTTTTATATAATTATGTAACTAATTTACATATTTTATATATAATATAATTATGATGTTATTAATTATATAATTAATATGAGTAATTTATAAAAATAATATAAAATTTAATGAAATAATATGAAAGTTAAAAGATATAATTTCAAAATTAAACTTAAAATTTATTTATATGAATATTTTTAATTTTCAGTTTTATATGTTACTGTTAAAAATTTAATTTTTTAAAAGTAAATTTAAATTCAAACTTTGAAAAAACCATTAATATTTTAAATTTTGATTTTCAATTTTTTTTTTTAAAAAAAATCATGCTTTGAAAAAAATTTAAAACAAGAATAAGTTTATTTCCTTACTTTTAAAGAAAAAAAAATATTGTTGACCAATGGCCATAAAAAATAGCCATTGGTAAAGTTACTTTTTTTTTTGCTATTTCTACAGTAACATATAGAAATAGCTCCTCTCAATTTAAAGAGTTATTTTAGCTTTTCAATTGGCTACTATATTGGAATGCTTAATTAAAAAAATAAAAGCTAAAAAAATATCTTTTTAATTTTACTTTTTTATTTGTCTCTCTGGTTGGAGATGCTCTAATAATTATTACCAGTCAACCAGTAACTAAAACTAAGACCTTAATCAGTGGGACCCATTCTCCTATAATTGAGTCCACATGTAAATGACGTCATTATAACATCTCTGGTTTGAAGATAATAAAGAGACAAAAGCAGCACAAGAGCCACGCCATGGTTTTCAATAAAGCAAGCCGTGGTCCCCACTTTTAAAAAAAATAAGTCACCGCTAAAGCATTGACACGTGCACACTTTAATTCGTCAAAGCTTACATTATCCCCATGCATTTATGTAAATTACTACTTTAATAGTGCGTTAAAGGATAGTTAATCCTACAGGTGGCAGGGACACTTGTACACTTTACATGCTCCGGCTGTTACTCGCCGGAAAGTTCGCCGGATTTTGACTATTTTCGGGATCTTTGGAGCCGTATCTTACTTCCCTACGATTGCTTGATTGTACAATTTTGTGATCATTCCTTTTGTTTTTAGTGGTCAGATTATTTTTTGGTTAATTTTTACTCACACAAAACTTGTTTTTCTCGAGCATGAGATAAGGCCATTTTTATTTTCGATTTAAAGTGCATTCAAAAAAGAAATCTTATTACACAATCTCTTTTTGAACTTAATTCTGAAGTAATATTAATATGGAAACAAATTATTAACTTCAACTTGAAAACTAACATGTTTTCATAAATGTACTTATTATTTTAAAAATTGTTATATTAATGAAGTAATGGGTACGTACGTACGGACGTGATAGGAAGAGAGACATTTTCCTTTTATAATCATTAATAGAAGTAATTAAATCCAAGAAATGGTATGTGATTATAATAAGATGGCATGTTAATTAATGGGATAAAAGAAGTGGATGGAGTGATCAACAATGGAAACTTCTGCTTAATATAGTCAGGAAAGAAAACATGGGTAGCTCGCTTGCTGATAAAATAATTAAGGTAAGAAAATTCAAATTAGTACGTAATTATTATTTGGATGGGAAAATTAAAAAAGAAAACTATTCTGATCAATTTCATTGATTTCCAATACATTACATTAGATTACATGAAGTTAATAGCATCCAAAATATCTGGGATTTCGAATTTCAAGATGTTGCTGCAGTAGCTTTCCCTCTCATCTTCAGCGCTGCTGCCATTGATGTAGGTTGAATTCGAGTTCAATGGCGCGGGACTTGAAGAAGGAGTTGATAAAACTGAAGCAAAACCAAAGTTCTGGTTGCTGCTGTTGGAGATAAAAGTCGAGGTCTCGGAAGAAGGGTCCATAAGGTCAGACCCGTAGTAGCCGTTGCTGTTGTAACTTGATACAGCAGGCACATAATAATCTTCAGCTAAATTGGAGCCCATTCCACTGCTTTGCCACTGATCATGAGTACTTAACTGAGAATTTGGAGAGCTAAAGTTGGTAATGGTACTTGACTGGTATTGGTCCACATTAGGGTCCATAATTCGTGCTTCGTTAGAAAAGGAAACACAAGGGCTGGTAGTCAATGTGGTGCAAGTAGGCATTTCTTGACCTGCGGTTTGAAACTGGATGTTAGCTTGATGAATCATCGATTGGTATTGGCTTTGTTCGACTTGTGGGTTGGGAAGATGGTTTTCTTCTTGACCACTTTGGATGACGAAGCTTTGGGTTTGGTCACGTTGAGAAGATAAGAGAGATGTGGCTAGCCTTAGAAGTGATCCTGGGTTCACTAAAGGTTGGACACCGACCATTCTTGACATGTTCATGTGATCAGAGGAGCTGTAAAGAGATGAGCTCAGGATTGAGGAGAGGTCAAGAAGATCAAGTCTTGGACTATGAGTCACCGGATCAATTCCCATTCTTAGAAGCCTCTTCCTAATGTGTGTGTTCCAGTAGTTCTTGATCTCGTTGTCTGTTCGTCCAGGCAATCGAGCAGCAATGGCAGACCACCTATAATGATCAATACATCAAACAAAAACAAAAAAAAAAAAAAGAAGTTAAGTTAGAACCAAACTATGGAAAAAGTAGCCATGCATGTATGCTTGTGAATACAAGACTTACTTGTTTCCCCATATACTATGCAGCTGAATTATTGTCTCCTCTTCTTCGAAAGAAAACCGACCTCTCTTGATATCAGGCCTCAGATAGTTAGTCCAGCGAAGACGACAACTCTTTCCACACCTTTGCAACCCTAAACAGAACAAGAAAAACCTATCAACACCAACTCCACAAAATCTGACAGTATCAAACCGATATACAAATTAACCAGTAATTAACATACCAGCATTCTTTGGAAGTGTCCTCCAGTTGCCATAGCCATGTTTTTGTATGTAATCAACCAGCTTCTGATCCTCTTCCGGGGTCCATGGCCCTTTCTTTAGCCCATTTTTGTCACAACAAGGTGCTCTACCCATGCTGCAGTGGTCTCAACGGCTAGGTATAGTAAGTAATTATAGAGAGAAATTATACGGAGGTAGAGAAGGAGAGATTTATCCTTTAGTTTTCGAACAAGGAAATCGAAGTAGCGTCCGTATGGGCATCATCTACTTGGTCTGTGTACTATAAATAGTAATCCAAGCGAAGGGTAGGAAACAAAATGAAGTCAACAGGATTTGGTGCCGTCCTCTGCTTATCAATAATGCCACCTGTCCCTTCTCTTTGAAAACAAAAATAAAATAAAATATAATATAAAGTCCAATCTTTCTCTCTACGTACATAATAGTAGCAGGAGCAATAATAATAATAATCTTGTTATGCAAGATCTTACTATATATTAATAAGGGGTCTCAAGTCTTATTCATAATAATAATAATAATATATATCATTTTCAGGCTGAAAGTGCAATCCCTGCTTTCTAGATTCATATTAGCTGTCACCAACGTGAAAAAGGCCACGTACTCCAATTTCTTAAACATTACCTTTGCTACAGGGTTTCTTCTCGATCTTCTTAATTCAATTCATGCATGGCTCCATTTTACAAGTTCAGATGGCTGGCTTGAGCTTGTAGTGTGTGCTTGATTTAATATATTTTTTTTGTATAGTGGAAATACTCTTTTTGTCCCTTTTTAAATTAACATTCATCATGTTCTCTTTATGTCTAGATTTTAGCACATTTATGAATCATTTCTATCATTTTTTTTAGTTTGTTCAGGGACTGCCCTGATCAGGGGAACACACTTTGCTCAAGGCCAAACTAGAAAAAACTTTATTGGGTTAATTATTTTTATTAAAATAATATATTTTTTTTAAAAAAATAATTTTAATATGATTAAGTTTGAATTGGATTTGACAACGTCACTATAATTTCTCCAATTCAACTAAAAACATGGTTGAGATCATGCCTGAATTCCAAATGTTTTGGATGAACCCAGCTAGCATGACTGAATTTGGGCGTAATAATCAAAGGGAAGCGTATTTAATTCACTACGGCAATAATAGAGTTAGGTTTTTTCGCCGAAATACAGGAGCATTTATGATGATATATATAAAGGAGTTCTCCTCCAATCATTTTCCAAATAAGATTTTTATTTGAGTTTATATTTTTTTTTCTCTTTATCTGATGTTAATGAGAAAAAGAAATTTTATATATACGTGGCCTACTTCACGTCAACGACATGCTTTTTTTCATTAAAAAAAAATATTGTAATTTTTCTAATATAAGATGCAGCTTATCAGAAAATCAAGTATCGGAATGAAAGTAGATTTTTATTCTTTTATAAAATTGTGATTTGTCAAGAAGGCTCAAGCTTGGAGCT
This sequence comes from Populus alba, assembly GCF_005239225.2. NCBI lineage: Eukaryota > Viridiplantae > Streptophyta > Magnoliopsida > Malpighiales > Salicaceae > Populus > Populus alba. The sequence goes on from NC_133287.1 coordinate 2,772,629, forward strand.
TTATTCAGCATCACAGTTACAACAATCAATTCAGATCAAAATCTAGATCAAGGGTTGACCTGTATATATATGAGATAATTATGAGTCAATCAAGAGCATAATTTTTTTTAAAAAAAATAAATAATATTGTTTCATTAAAAACAATAAAATTCAAAATAAAACGTAACCAAAATCAATTTCAAGCCAACAAATTATTGAGTTCATCTATCAAATCGAAATTTTATATTCATATTTAGCACACAAAAAAAAACCCAACGAAAACAGGTTTGATTAGTGTGAATACAAAGGACTATAACACGTAGCCTAACTGGCTTGGACGTAGGAATTATAGTTAGTCCGCCCAACCTTTGATTTTCCGTGTTCATGTTTCAGCATTAATGCAAATGCACAAGAGCCAACTAATCAAAAGGAAGGGTTTATCTAATTTTCATGCACTCATCTTCTTCCTTTATTATCAACGTTATCACAACTTCCATTATTCTCTTTCTTCCTTACCCACAAGTACTAGAGTGGTTTCTGTCGAGCAAAAATGTCAAGAACTCAACTCCATTGACTTTCGACAAATTGATTGAGCAATTATTTTCAGGGATCATAGCTTGTCTAGATTTATTATAACCATATATTTCATGATCGGTTCTTGCATGCGTGTGTGTTTCTAGATTAGATCTCCACTTAAATTATATCGTATAATAAGATAATAGCATGATTTGTTTATGTCACCAAAGGGATATATAAATTTCACAACTAATAACCCAATCATCAGTATAAAAAGGTTCATAAAAAATATAATATAGTTAATCCTAAGAAATATAGTATAATTAGTTAGATATTAAATTTACATTTTAGAAATTATCAATTTAAATATTATAAATTTCAGAATTACTAAAAATTTATATAATCATTAACTTTATAATTCTAAAAAATTAGTATAAATACGTATAAATTGATCTCCAGCCTCTATTGGGGGGCAAACTTTTTGGTTGCAGAACTCGAAACCAATATGAACACAGATTAGAATGGCATCTAACTGTAAGTAATTAAAATCTTAAAAAAAAAGTGAAAAAAACTGCAAAAAAGATCATGTTAAAGGAAGCCGAAAAGAAAGAAAATTTTGAGAAAGAAAAGTGTTTATTTGGGACTTATTAGCGGCTGGTCTAAGCTACGACTAATGATGCCCAGCCTTTTAATATGGCCCTGCAACTTTCCACGCTCAAATAGTGGTAAAACCTTTTTAATTCCTTCCTTTCCTTCTTTTCTCATCTCCCCACCTTTTTGTTCTTCTCAATAAAGTCATGAAAATAGTTAAGATTTATAGCACTAAATATATGGATTGATTTGAAATTGTGTAGACTTTTACGTGATCTATCTCTCATTTTTCAATTTTTATGGCCATATATAATGTAATAATTGAAATTAAGAAAAAAGGTACTTCATTTAAAGCTTTCTTTAATCAGAGGTACTTGCCTCCAATTCATATGGCGTCGACAAAACTTGAAGTAAGAAAATATTTTTTTATTTATTTCATAGTCGAGGGATTTCTTTGGTTAGGTTTTTCGCATTTAGTTCGAGCATAGACAAATGCTCTATAATATAATTAAAAAATTCATTAAGAAAATGTCTCCGCAGACAATGTATTAGAGATTAGAAACTACATTACTAACAAAGAAGAAAGCATGTCTCTAGTCAATCATGCATTATTTCACCAACTCCTTGCGTGGAAATTAAATTATAAACAAAATGATTACCCGATATCATCATATAATAAGCTCTTATTTGATATTGTGTTTCCATATAGGAATTGATTAAATTTTAAAATTTTTTATTTTAAATTAATTTTTTATATTTTTAAATTATATATTTTGATGTACTAATATCAAAAATAATTTTTTTAAAATAAAAATATATATTTTTTAATATATTTTCAAATAAAAAATATATAACTCACATTCATTCATAAGTAAAAACATTTTTTTCCTTGCTATATCCTAAAATCAAACTATAAAAATGGGGAGAATCATCCAAATTCATATCATATTTGCGTGAATGACGTCGACCTCTTTACATATAATATTATTAGTAGTCAGTAGTTTCTATAAATAGCTTTTTCATAATACTTTGTTCTAATTAAAAAAAATCTGGTGATTGATTAGCCTTAAACGTGTAATCATACTCTCCAAGTTGAGGACCACGCACAGGAAACATAGGTTTCCAAGATTTAACCATCAATAGGCTGCCACGTTTATATTTCCTGACGACTCATGTCTGGCGCCCTCGACAACAACAAGTCTTCGCTTCTTTCTTTTTTTCCCTTGACATCAACGAATTATCTATGGATGCAATATTATATTTTGTTGATTATTGTAGCCAGTAGCCACCAACTATGCCATATCTCTAGTGGGATAATCAAGCAGTGTGTGTGTGTATATATATATATATACACAACAATACAAGAGTGCTTTCGTGATTGTGAAGTATTTTGAATTAATAATTGAAGTAAAGTTTATTGTATGAACCAAGCATATATATTGGATAAAAAACAGGATTAATTCCTCCCTCTTGAGTTCAATTTTCATCATCATATCGTACAATTATCATATATATAATAAGATCAGCTTTCATGTGGAATTTCTATTCTTCACCATTCGAAAATCGTGAAAAAATGTCTTATTCACCTCCAGCTAGCCATCAATGTAAATTGATATGTAAATGGTCAAATATATATTATTTTATCAATCTTATATTATTGTTATATTTCTACCAAATTTTCTCTATAAAGCTTGACCCTGCTATCCCTCATCCTCATTGGCTTGCTTGTGCACCCTTCTAACCTTGATGTATCAATTATTATTAATCTCTATGATCATTTGTTTAGAATTAATTAACCCCTTCGCTTAGCTTGTGGACAATAAAAATATTCATCTTCATAGAATGAAGACACCACAATATATATATATAGTAAAGCTTTTAACTAACTAAAATATAGTGATAAAATTGATGAAGATTAACACGCCCGTCATCTCAGGCTTGCTCAACGTCGCCGTGCTTGTTGTAATGGAGACACCCCGTGTCAAAAAAACTAATTAAAATGGCCTAATCACCATATTAGTGGATAAACAAGTAGAGATTAATGATTAATCATTTAAAACATCGATCGTGATTACATCTCCTGCTTGATATGGTAATTACTTGTCCAATTTTCAGGGTTTGCTTTGTGCACGGGTTACCCAAAGAAGTTGCATACGTGTTACGCTTAATGTATGTATTCTCAACGACCGTATAATTTATTTAGAGCTATTTTTAGATACGAGATCCAAAACATCTGTGGATGCTGTGCCACCTTGTTACTATTTTAAGCTTAGCCATAAACTTAATTAAATATTTAGCACGTAGCTAGTCCCTATCTGGGTGACTGAGCCTGAGCTTGTTTTTAATTCTAATTATCTATCATATTCATGGCGATGAGCGAAGGTTTAGTGTTTTGTTAATAGAGAGAAGAACACATCTGGCCCTAGAGAAGTATCGAGAAATATTTTCCCGTGATTTGTGTGCTTTTATTATCCGTCCAACCTAAGCATCCTGGCGTTCGGGGGGCAAATTAGCAGTGAATCATGATAAGTTCTTGTAACGGTGATTGAGAGAAGCCATGATTTCTGAGCTAAAATTAACGTGGCCAAAGAAGATTGGTTTGAAACCTGAAGGTTCTTATGTACAACTTCACATGTTTGACTTTACATTTATTGGTACAACACAACAACGATATACGAGACACACTTGTACATCTTACTCGTGATAGGTTATAGCTCGGGTTAAATTTTTTTAATATACAAAATATTTATGTATTATTAATTTTTTTAATGGAAATAAATTTAGATTGTGTAAGAATTGATTTCATGTAATTCAGTTAACTTTGTGGATCTAAAAACAACTCATACAATCCCTAAAAACATAGTTTGACTAAAAAATAATTTAAAATGACATCTTTTTTTAATATTAAGATAACAACATGTTATATTGACTTGGATCGGCCTGAGTTAACATATCAAATTTATAATTCAGATTATAAGACTATGATAACTCCATGGAAAGTAAATCAAAATAAATTATAAAACATAATTATTAATCAATCCAACATTGAAGGATGAAATTGAAACAAAAATAATTAAAAAAGGACCTCCAAAAGCAACCAAAGTTAACTTGTAAAACTCGTGCCCCATGTCATAAAATTAAAATAACTTCATGGAAAGCAAATCGAAACAAATTATAAATTTCAATTTCCAATCAATCTAATATTGAAAGATGAGATTAAAAAACAGAAATCAATTAAAAAAGAACATAAAAACAAACTAAGTCAATCAACCAAACTTACGATCCAAGTCATCAGATTAAAATAACCTCATAGAAAAAAAAAATAGCATCATTTAACTCGGGTTAACCTATCAAATCCGCTACTTTGATCATAAGACTAAAATAAACTCATAGAGAGCAAATTAAAAAAAAAATTATGAAACTCAATTATTTATCGCCCATGAAGGACCTAATGTTGAACTATGAAATCTGTAAAAAAATTAATTAAAAAATGACACAAAAAATAAACCAAATCAACCCAGGTTAACCTGTTAAGCATTATCCTTGGATTATGAGACCGAGATAATCTAATAAAAAATAAATCAAAAAAAAATTATGAAGTTTATTTCCAATAAAACACAATATTAAATTATGAATTTGAAAAAAAAAAGTCAGTTAAAAAACAAATTGAGTCAATTGGGTTAACCAAGCAAACTTGCGATCTAGGATATGAGATGGGAACAGTCCAATAAAAAGAAAATTCATTGTTGAAGGACTAGTGACATGGAACATGAAATAAAAATAATAACATCTTAGAAATAAAATAAAAAATGAATCAATTTAACTATGATTAAAATGTCAAAACTCGTGACCTTAATCGTGATACTAAGATATCCTCATAAAAAGTAAATCAAAATAAATTATATATCTCAATTCTCAACCAATCTAGTGTTGAATGATGAAATTAAAAAAAAATTATTCAAATAAAAAAAAGGACACAAAAAAATAACTCGAGTCAACTCAGGTTAACCCGTTAAACATTATTCCTAAGTCATGAAACTGAAATAACATAATTCTCAATCATGAAATCTAATTCTCAATCAATCCAATATTAAAATATAAAATTGAAAAAAAAGGTTAATTAAGAAAAAAAAATCTTAGTTAACCGAGTTAATCCATCAAACTAACGATCATTGTCATGAGGATGTGATAACTCAATAAATAAATAAATAAATATATAGCATTGATAAAAAACAAAACAAAGAAGAAAAGAAAATGGAGAAAAAAAAGAGAGAAAATCACTATTCAAACAAATAGCACTTTGTGAAGAGGGTTATAATAAAACCCCTCCTTTTTTTAGTTCATAATTAACTAGTTTTGTACTAGAGTTTTGCAACTAACGGTTTTTTTTTTTTCAATATAAAAAATAATTATACAGGCTTTTCTGATGTATTTTTAGATACAAAAAACTTCTTAATCACAAATTGAAATGTTTATACACACATCTAATTAATTAAATTAATATTTGATCAAAAGATAACTAGGATTAAAATATTTGATCTTACAACACAGATCGTGTATTTAGTTATGTTTAACAACTATGTTTCTTATAACATTATTTTTATTTGGTGAAACAATCATATGCACTAATAAAAAATATAAAAAAAAGTCATAATTCAAAGTTGAATGGTGAAACTGGAAAAAAAAATTAATTTAAAAAAAGAAAAAAAAAGACTTAGGTGAACCTCTATACCAACGCTAATCCCACAACCTTGAGCACATGATTGAGGTAACTTCATAGAAAGAAAAATGAGAAAAGAAAACATGAGGATAAATTCTAAAAAAAAATTAAATGTTGAAGGATGAAATTGAAAAATAAATATTATGATATTTGATCTCATAATACAAGTCTTGTGCTAAGTTGTGTTTTAACAACTATGTATCCTAGAATTTTTTTAATATATATAATCAAATGATTATATGGGTAAATAAAAGGTTAAAAAAATCGCAAATGAAAGTGAACTGAATCAGCCCATAAAATTCAACTATAAAACAACCCAATGTTAAATATTAAAATTGAAAAAAGTAAATTCAGGTCAACCATGTTAACCCGTTAACCTCGTGACTAAAGATATATGATTAAGATAACCCCATAGAAAAAAAAAGTGAAAAAAAGAGCATGAAGATCAATTCCTAAAAAATTAAATGTTGAAAGATGAAATTAAAAGAAAAACTAAAAAGAACCAATGTCAACCCGTGGTAACCATTGAAACTCCTGGTCATGATCATGAGACCAAGACTTAACGTGTAAAAGGAAAATCCAAAAAACACAACGGAAATAAATTCTCAATAAAAAAATATCGAGGCATGAAACATTTTAAAAAATTATTCTAAAAAAACTAAGGGAAAAAAAAAAGATTTGAGTCAACCACAGTCAACCCGCTAACCCGGTGATCATGAGAACAAAATTGGGATAACCACGTAGAAAGGAAAGTGAGAAAAAAAGAACAAAGACCACCTCTCAAAACAATAAATGTTGGATGATGAAATTGAAAAAATAAATTAAAAATAACGTAAAAAAGACAAAAGTTAACTAATGTTAACCTTCAAAACTCATGATCATAGTTATGAGGTCTGGTTTGACTATGTAGAAGATAAACCCAAAAAAACAACAAAGCAAAATTATCAATAAAAAAATGTTGAGGCATGAAACTAAAAAAATAATAATAAAAAAGCAACAAAAAAAATTCAAATCAACCTGGGTTAATTCATCAACCACACGCCCATGGGCATTGGATTTGGATAATCCTGTGGAAAGGAAAGTGAAAAAAAAAAACATGAAAAAATAAAATATTAAAGGATGAAATTGAGAAAAAATCAAATTTATAAAAAGACCAAAGTCAACCCATGTTAACCTACAAAGCTCATGGCTCAATAAAAAAAAATTCAAAGGATGAAATCTAAAAAAAAAATACAATAAAAAAGATTCAAAATAAAATAAACATCAGTAAAAAAAAAGGGGGCAAAGTCAACATAAAAAAAAATTGAAATCAAATTACAAGGGATGAAATTGAAAAAAATAAATAATTAGTGGAAGGATTTAAAAATATCAAATGAATGAGGATCAAATTTGATAAAAAAAAATCAAATAAAATATGATGATTAGGATGAAATTAAAGAAAAAAATCAATCAAAAGAAGATTAAAAAACAAAATAAATAGTAATTAAAATAATAAGAACTAAATTAAATATGAAATATAAATGGTAGGACGCTCTCATGCTTTGATCAACAACTTTTTTTATTAATATTCTATATTTGTGAAAGTCTAAATTATTACTAAGTCAACTTAATTATATATATATATATATATATATATATATAAAACTAAAAAGAAAAGAAAAACCTTTTAAGGAAGCTTTATTTTTGTCTCTTCCTAGGAAAAATAAGTAATTTAAATATGCTTAGAAAGTTAAAAATATCCTTAGATGCAAGTTAATGTTTGCATGGCATATGATAGCAAAAGCTTAGAGGTTAGTGGACCACGAAGGCACGAAATAAATGTATAGTGTATTTGGTATTGTGATAGATGTTGTGATTATGATTTGAAAAAAAATTGTTTTATAAAAAGTATTTTTAATTTAGATTGGTTTGAAAAAATAGGTGTTTGGTTAAAACTGTGATTGAAATTGAGGTTGAAGAAAAAGTAGTTTAATGTGTTTGGTTAAAAATACTTTTAAAATTGAGGTTATAAAATAATTTTAAAAAATATATATTAATATTGATGATTTTTAATTTAAATATTATGGATTTAACTATTGTTATTACATCATGAAATAAATCATACTTAATATAAAATATTTTTTATTATTCTATGAAACCATCTACAATTCCATTACGTACAAAATACATCCGACAAGAACTACACGTTTCCATAATTTTTATTATGTTTATTTTATTTTTAATTCACATGTTTTTTTATCGTGTAATAAAATTAGATAAAATATTTTTTAATTCACGTTAAACTATTTTTTAAAAAAAATATATTAAAAAAAATTAACATACTAAAAAAAAAAAAGAGTTCACACAGTGCAAGTGAATTGCACTGTTTACTATTTTTTAAATTAACAATGTAATTCTCTTGCACTGTTCACATAAACGGTGTATCAAATATACATTGTTCATGTTAATTGCACTGTTCATTGAACAGTGCAAGAAAAGCATGTGATAGTTGTTTCTTTTAATCTTGCGTTGCAAACATAGAAAATAATGAGGTTCATAAACAATAATTAGTTGTTTTTTCTTTACCAAACACTTGACTCTTGCATTTTACTTTAAACATAATCTCTACCACATAAATAAACAGCCTCGTAATCTCGAGATGTGTTAGTGTTACAGAAGTGCTTAACCCTATCATTAGAGATAAATTAGGCCGGTGTTTAGAAAAAAAAAAAAAAAAAAGAGGAGACAATTGCATGCAATTGAGAGCTCTGAGGCGGTAAAAAAAACCACTCCTATGTATCAAGGCATGGCCCCTCCCCTCCCTCAATAAGCCATAGAAAATTGTCAGTGTGTGAAACTGTTGTAGGTGCCAATACAGAAGGAACTACAAAAACGAAATTCAACAGTTGACAGAGAGAAGCAGCCGCCATAGCTAGAACGAGTTTTCACTTTCCAATAGGAAACAATAACTTCGTATTTTGCATGTGGTGACAATTAATATGAATTGACAATACTGTAGCGAAAAAAAACGCATAAAGAAAGCTGCACCAAAGTCTTTTCCGCCGATTGTAATTTAAAATATTTTAACTTATTTTTTTATTTTTAATATTACCACATTAAAATAATTTAAAAATACAAATAAAATTTAAAATTTTTAAAAACACGATTTACAATGTTGTAACCCATTTTTGGGTCCCCCTAAAAAATAAAATAAATAGCCAAAAGAGGTTAGAAAAATAACCGGAGGCAGAAGCGCCCGGAAAACAGTCAGAAAATTGGTCAAGGAATTTAAAAATACAAGGATTGAATTTTTGACAGTATATTCTTGAAGGATGAAAGCCCTATTGAGAAGAAAAATTGGAATTTTAGGGAGAAAAACTTAATTGGATTTTTATGGACTTAATTGGATTTTTATGGACTTAATTAGATTTTTATTTGAATTTATAGAAGATTTGATTCCAAGAAAAATTGATTTTTAAGTCAATTTGGGCTTTAATTTGGAGAAATTTAAGTTCTGGGGCCAAAATATATTTTTTAGGAATTTATTGGGTCAAATCAGGGGCTCAATTGCATAAAAATTGAAGTTTAAGGGCCAATTAGGGACTTAATTGTGAAAATCCGAAACCAGGGACCAAATTGGAAGAGGCGCGTAAATGGAGGGGCTGCTAATTTTTCGTTTCAGGGGCCTAATTGAAGAAATTGAAAGTTTATTAATCAATTGAGGGCTAAATTGCATAAATCAGATGCCAAGGACCAAAATGAAAAAGGCGGCCAACAAGAGGGGCAGGGACCGATTTGGAGGACTGTTTTGAAGTTTGACCCGTTTAAATGAAACGGCGCGTTTTATCCAAAATGACGCCGTTTCATATATATATAATAAAAAAAAAAAAAAAAAAAGAAGAAGACAGAACGGTGTCGTTTTGAACGACACTGTTCGTCTTCTTCCTTTCCCCCCGCGGAAACAGAGACGAAACCATTTGTTTTTTCTTTTTTTCAAAACTTCCCGCCTCTCTCTCTCTCCTCGCCCCCACCACCACCACCGAAAGCAAGAGTGGCCGACCAGCCGTTGCGTGATTGAAGGCGCACTAACCGTTTCCTTTTTGCTTATAAATAGAGAGAGGCCGAGAGGAGAGAGAAGGGATCGGAGAGAGAGAAGAAAAAAGAGAGAGACGAGACCGAAGAGAGAGATAGAACCAGCGAGATAGAGGAGAAGAGAAAAGAATAAAACGAAAAAAAAAAACAAAAAAAGAAAAGAAAACAGAAAACAAAGAGAAAGGAAGGAAAAGAAGAGGGGAAGGAAGGAAATCTTTTCTCTCCGCCGCAGCAACACCACAGCGCCGCCGTCCTCGAGGCCACGACACCGCAGCTCCCCCAACGGTCGCCTCCACGCCAGGTGCACACCCCTTCCCCCTTTGCATTTTTTTTTCTTTTGTTGTCGCCTGGCCTCCTGCATGTTGCATGCAGGAGGCGGGGGAGGGGGAGAAAAATAATTCTCCCCCCCCGCTGGCTTTTTTAAGACACTGGGCCAGCCCGATGCTGGCCCAGCCTTGTAAGTCTGGGCCGGTCTTGGCCCAGACTGTAGAAGTTACGGGCCGAGACCGGCCCACATTAGTTACGAGCCGAGACCGGCCCAATATCATTGCGGGCCGAGACCGGCCCGGCCCTTTTTTTTATTATTTTTTTTGGGCTGAGCTTGGCCCATTTATTTGGGCCGGCCCAGCCCTATAATATATTATATATTATTATAATATATATATATATATATATATATATATATATATATATATATATATATATATATATGTGTGTGTGTGTATATATGTTATATATATATAAAATATATTTATAAAAAAAATATATAAAAAAAATCTTTAAAAATATTGTGATTTTTTCTGCATATTTTTTTGTCAAAAAATGTTTTAATTCTGGTTTGTATTTTTATACTGTAAAAATACAAAACCAGTGTTATAAATACCCGGTTTTCGTCGAAATATCAAATATTTTCAGAATAAAAAAATGTTTTTTTTGTTTTCAAAAAATTTCTAAAAAAGTCCCTAAAAATGTTGTTGATTTTTCTGCATATTTTTATCAAAATGGTTTAATTTTGGTTTGTATTTTTATACTGTAAAGATACAAAACCAGTGTTATAAATATCCGGTTTTCGTCAAAACATCAAAGATTTTTAGAATAAAATTTTTTTTTGTTTTCAAAAAAATTTCTAAAAAGTCCTTAAAAATGTTGTTGATTTTTCTGCATATTTTTATCAAAATGGTTTAATTTTGGTTTTGTATTTTTATACTGTAAAGATACAAAACCAGTGTTATAAATATCCGGTTTTCGTCAAAAACATCAAAGATTTTCATAATAAAAAATGTTTTTGCTTTCAAAAAAATTTCTAAAAATTCCCTAAAAATGTTATTGATTTTTCTGCATATTTTTTTTTAAAAGCGGATTAATATTGGGTTGTATTTTTATACCGTAAAGATACAAGCTCAATATTAAAATACCCGATTTTCGTCAAAGCATAAAAAAATAATATTTTCTAAAAATTGTTTTTTTGTTTTAAAATACGGCCTAGTCTCTCCAATATATATATATAAATATTATAAGATCATATTTTCACACAACAAAGAAAATTTTCAAAACAATATATGTATTAACATGCATTTTGGCTTTAATAACCAGTTTATTTAAGCCATGAGAACTAGGCCAATATTTCAAAAATTCTAAAAAACCTTTTTGTCTTATTTTAGTATTTGGGATTACGAATTTATACGTAAAACGTATTCCTAAGTATTATCAATAAAATTTTGGTATGGACGTTAGAACGGTTAGGTTTTTTACCCGATAAGATAAAAGACCTTCTTACTGAGGAGGATTTTTCTTGAACCATAGACAGATCAACGACTAGGAAAACACAACAACACTTTAGTTTTATCAGACAATAAAACAATGCAGCTTACCTTAGGTAGGGCGTATTTGGGGTGCTAATACCTTCCATTTACGCAACCAGTCCCCGTACCCGATCTCTGAGACCAGTTAGGTTCCTAGTGACCAAAATACTAGGTGGCGACTCCAAAGAACCAAAAATAAAACAAACTCGCCAGTCGAACCCGCAATTGATGAATTTTTTGTTTTTTTGGGGGTGCGACAGAATGGCGACTCCGCTGGGGACTTTGTAGACTAAGCTTTGTTTTTGTCTGATTTATTTGTGTTTTCCTGTGCTTATTTTTAATATATTCCTTTCATGTTATTTATTTGCGTATTTGTTTTTATTTTACACGCCTATTATTCATGCATTGTATATAATTGTTTCATGCATCACTTGCCTTAATTTTGAAAAGCACACACAAACTTTAAGTTAAGTGGGGAATTAGCGATTTACCCTAAGACTATTGGTCAGGGTTTAAATGCGTGAAACACCCAACTCATATCTGAGTGCCTGCTTGGTAATGGTGGGCATACGTGTCTTAACTGTTCCTTGCAACGCCCCCATACTTCTTTACGAAGAATGTCACTGGGCAGATATGAGACCCTTCGAGACCAGATAGAAAAACTACCCTCTCTCACTTAATAAATAGAGCTTGTCCTTAGGTTATGAATCTTATTTTCATTTGCATCACGATTAATTGTTAATTTCATCAACCCAGGTTTTGAGCTGAAATCATGACTAAGTTGTACCTCTCTTTCCAAGAATATGGGCAAGAGTCTGAGTTGGCTCAGATCGCCGAAGGAAAATGTCCAAGAATCAATGCTAGTGGGTTACCATGCATTACCAAGGTAAATCACATGGTAAACGATTTAGGAAAGTTATTGCCTATCATGGAATATGTTGACGAGACCCTGTTTGAAAGGCGATATGGGAGGATTGCACATATAATGAAGTTGCCTGTACAAGCAGCGGCGATCAAAGCCCTTCTGAATTTTTGGGATCCCAGTTATCGTTGCTTTACCTTTGGAAACATCGATATGACACCCACCTTGGAAGAATATGAGAGAATCCTGGATTTTCCAAATGACAACTGCCGAATCTACCGCCGATGCAGATTTGAAGATACAGCTTCGGAAGTAGTCAGTTTATTAGGCTTAGGAAAGATCAGCCAGTGTAGAGTTGCTGAAGGGGGTTTTAAATGGAAGATCATTGAAGCTCGAATGAAGAAAAATGCCGAAGAAGGCAAGTTGGGAGACGAACGATATAGGTTGGTGGCCTTCGCCATTTTTGGGCTAGTGTTGTTCCCTTCTGAAATTGGGGTCATCAGTTTAGAAGCAGCAAGTGTCTTCATCGAATATGAGCATGACCGGATCAATCCTTCCTCAGCCATCTTAGGGGAAACCATGTTATCTCTTAATCACTGCCGAACACATGGAAAAGGAGCTATGAGGTGCTGCGTCCCTATGTTGTACCTATGGATAATCAGTCATATCGAAGCACCGAGAGACATCTTTAACAACTTTTGGTGGTTTGACTTGCGACCGTTAAAGATTACCATAGATGAGACTTGGAAGAATTGGGATGAGAAGGCATGGAGGGATAAGTATGCAGCATTGCCAAGTAGCAACTTCAAATGGAAAGCACCGTGGATGAGCAACGCTATTTGCACAATGAGCTGCGGAAGCAAGATATGGGTTCCTTTAATTAGTGTAACTGGTTACATCAGTTATGCGCCCGCCCTCGTAACAAGGCAGTTAGGCGGAATGCAATATACGCCAAGAACCTTGGGTTTAGCTGATTTCCTTGGTTATTTCAAGCACCAACCGTTCATCAAAGAAATGGAGCTTATCCGACAGGATTGGGAAAGACCCGTGAAGGTGAAAAGAGAAGAAGGAAGCAATTTTGAAACCTCATTCAGCCATAATTATACAGTTTGGAGGAATGAGGATTTTTCTGAAGTAAAGGGTCTCTCTACACAAGAACAGTCAGAGGCAGCGATAGAAACACAAAAAAGGAAAAGAAAGGATGACGAAGAAGATCTAAGAAAGCAGCTAGATCAGTGTGTAATAGAACTCAGCAAAAGTAAGGGGCGGCAGCAATTGTTAGAGAACCAGCTAGAGGAGGAAAATACGATGAGGGTTTTTTTGAATCAGCGGTTAGAAAAACAAGAGAAGCAGCTAATGTCTCTAAAGGAATGGCAAAAAAAGGCTGAGGTAGCTGAAGACATAACAACGGGGGTCCAGGCTGAGTTAAGGAATCGAATAGCCGATTATGATGAGTTGGTCAAGAAGAATGGGATAGCAGAAAAAGAATTGGCTAAGGTTAAGAGGGCAACAAAAGGCGTGAACGATGATAAGGAGACGATGGATTCTTTGAAGAAAGGAAGGAAACTTCTTTTAAAGAAAATAGAAGTTGAGAAGGAGAAGAATCGTCTAGCCAACCTCGACATAGAAGAAGAAAGGAAGGTTAGAGCTCAATACATGGTGCAGATAGAGGAAGAAAGAAATGCGAGAATGGCCGCTGAGTCTGACATGAGAGATTACCAGAAGAGAGCTGAGTCTTCAAAAGGAAGGATAAGGGCTTTACAAGCGGAGAGCGAGGTACGAGAAGAAGAGTTAAGGGAGTTGAGAAGCCACTACTGCGAGATGGAAGAAGATATGAGTAAGGCTAAGCAAGAGCGTCAAGAATGCCAAGACTACATGGACAGCTTTGCAGTTCAGATCAATTCCAAAATAGCAGAGCTGGATATCGCCAAGGAAGAGCTACAAAGGACAAGAGATAAGTTGGCACAATCAGAGGGTATGGTGCGAGTATTGGAAAGAAGCAACGAAGCTTTAGGAGCCAGCAACGAAGCAATAATCGAAGATAACACCGTATTCCATGCCAAAATAAGACACATGGAAAAACAGGTTGAGCAAGTAGCCCGTTACGCAGAAAGGTTGCAACAACAAGCCACCCAAGTTGGAAATGATGCCTCAAAGTATCGAGAATACATGGGGGCCATGGCCGGTTTTATTGGGGATTTAGCTAATAGAGGAAATGCTTTTTAGAGGTAGCAATGTATAGGACTCTCTTTCCCATTATTTGTTTTGTATGAGCAATTTTTGTTATTTATAACAAGTCCATGACGTATTTCCTTTCTTGATGAGTTTGGTAAGCCACTATGATAAGAACTTGGCAAACCCCCCTTTATGGTAATCGGGTCAACTCAGAAATCTTGCTTAAAGGTTACGAAAGTCATGAATCAGCTCGCAAAATATGCATATATACACATTACATATGCATCACATTCGCATCATGTATCTTTTGTTTTTTTTAATTTATCATATGCATTCCAGATCGTGAAACATAGGTCCCCCTTCCAAAGTCCACTACACTCGGCAAAGAGCAAGAATGGAAAACGAAGGAAGGTCACAACCGGAATCTCAGTACCAAAGAGAACTTGAAGGAGTTCGGAATGATGTGGCACACTTAACCAGTATGTTAGAGCAATTATTAAGAGCCAGAGATGGAGCGGGAACATCTACTCAACCTAATGAAGCACCAGCAGCATCTCAAATTCCTGTCGCACCTATAAATATAGGGGCAAACACACCAACTAAGCAGAGTCCTGCCCGGCCCATCCAAATCCCTATTACAATGGATTTAACAAACAAAGATCCACATGACTTTAAATTCTCTAATCATGAAGGAGATGATAAGTGGACTGCCCTAGAAGAGAGGCTAAGGGCAATTGAAGGAAATGATTTGTTTGACCCAATTAGGGCCGCTGAGGTATGTTTAGTACCTAATATTGTCATTCCAAAGAAGTTTAGGGTGCCGGAGTTTGTTAAGTATACTGGGATGGAATGTCCGAAGACCCATCTCCGCTCCTACTATAACAAAATGGCAGAGGTTATCCACGACGACAAAATGTTAATATACTTCTTCCAGGATAGTCTGACCGGATCGGCCCTCAGTTGGTATATGAGGTTAAACAATATTAGGATCAGGAAGTGGACAGACTTGGCGGACGCTTTCTTGAAGCAATACAAGTTTAACCTAGAGATTGCTCCTGATAGGACCAGTTTGATCAGCATGGAGAAAGGAAGTCAAGAGTCCGTGAGGGCTTATGCTCAAAGGTGGCGAGACCAAGCTATCAATGTGCAACCTCCGCTGATAGAGACAGAAATGGTGACTTTGTTTGCCAATACTTTCAAGGCTCCATACTATGAACACCTTATGGGTAGTTCAGCACAACATTTCTATGATGTCGTGCGGATCGCCGAGAGGATTGAACAAGGGATCCGAAGCGGGAGAATAGCAGAACCTCTAGAGAAGAGAGGTTTCATTGGAAGGAAGAAAGAAATTGAGGTGAACAACCTAGAAAGAAGAAGCAAAAACTACCAAATACCTACCCCCCGAGTCACTAGTATTAACTTTTCCAAACCCCCCACTCCAAATCAGCCCAATCAAATAAAATTCCCTGCAAATAACCACAACAATTACCAAAGAAAAGATAAACAACCGGCAGAAGAACAACTACCTCCTCTACCCATAACCTTAAAAGAGTTGTATGCCAAGCTGTTGAGTATTGGGCAGATAGCTCCCCTACCCATACCACCTATGCAGCCACCTTTCCCTGCCTGGTACAACCCCGAGGTAACTTGTGAATACCATGCTGGTCATGCAGGCCATAGCATTGAGTCTTGCTTCGCTTTTAAAAGAAAGGTGTTGCAACTAATCAAAGTGGGATGGGTCACTTTTGAGGATTCGCCAAATCAGAATTCCAACCCTTTACCTAAGCATGTTGATGGTAGGGGAGGAGTGAATACCATGGAGATTGGTAGCAAAAAGAGGGTGTTGAAAGTGACCATGGCCAAGCTATACCTGATGTTGGTACAGTCTGGACATTTGGAAGAAACGACTGAGTACTGCACAGGGGAAAGTAACTTTTGCCCTTTCCATAAAAAGGAAGGGCATCACATTGATGAATGCAGTGAATTTCATCAAAAAGTTGCAAGAATGCTGGCTCTAGGAGAGTTGAGGATTGAGGACGTAAGTGACAATGAAGAGGTAGGAATGATAGAGAAATGTAGAATCCAATCAACAGCTAATGGTCGCTCAAAACTGGTATTAACTAGGCCCTCCTATGCAAGCAAAATAAACTATGGAGCGATGCCTGGAGATTATGGTTATACCTCGAATGTTGAAGCTCCTTTGCCGCTGTTCCGAACGGAGATAAGTGGGCTAACTCGGAGTGGTCGTTGTTACACACCTGAAGAGCTAGAAAGACAGAGAAAGGCTAAAGGCAAGGAGGTGCTGAACCTCGATAAAGAGTTTGAGGTGAATAAACCTGTGACTGAGGAAGAAACCAATGAGTTCTTGAAACTGATGAAGCATAGTGAATACAATATAGTGGATCAGTTGAAGAAAACCCCTGCTAAGATCTCCATCATGTCTTTAATACTCAACTCGGAGCCACATCGTAATGCTTTGCAAAAAGTATTGAATGAGGCTTATGTGCCCCAAGATATCGAGCAAAAGACTATGGAACATTTAGTAGGGAGGATTCATGCTGCCAATTACTTGTATTTCACGGAAGATGAACTTGACGCTGAAGGAACTGGACATAACAAGCCCTTGTATGTCACGGTCCGATGCAAGAATTGTCTCGTCGGCAAAGTTCTTATTGATAACGGCTCGGCCCTGAATGTGCTACCAAGGCATGTGCTAGATGAAATGCCGATAGATCCCTCACATATGCAACCCAGTGTGATAACGGCGAGAGCGTATGATGGCTCATCAAGGCCAGTTGTAGGGTCAATTGATGTTGAACTAGCTGTGGGTCCACAAGTCTTTCTAGTAACCCTTCAAGTGATGGATATCCACCCTTCTTATAGCATGCTGTTAGGAAGGCCATGGATACATTCTGCGGGAGCTGTCACCTCTTCGCTACATCAATGTTTAAAGTACATTGCCAACGGTGTCCTGGTTACTGTTAAGGCTGAGGAGACTATATCGATGGTAAGAAATGTGGCGGTTCCATTCATTGAAGCAGAAGATTGTAGGGACGGAAACCTTCATGCATTTGAGATTGTGAATACCGAGTGGGTGCCCGAGAACACTGTGCTGAGGAAGCCAGAAATCTCTGAAGCCACTAAAATGGCAGCTAAAATCTTTTTGAAAAACAAGATTCCTTTCCCATATGATATGGAGCAAAGAAGGCCTGAATGGAGGGGTATAATCAAATTGAAAGCTGCAGAACAGAGGTTTGGGCTTGGATATAAGCCCAAGCAAGAGGATTATAAACGAGCTGCTGGTGCAAGAAGGGAGAAGAGAATGGCAAGGATGGAAGGAAGGAAGCCTGTAGAAGAAAACTTAGCCATCCCTCCAATCAGGATTTCATTTCCAAAGGCCGCATATGTGATACAACCTGATGGGGGACATGGAGACCTCTTTCAAAATCTTTCTTCAATGAACATAAACACTTTAGAGGAAAATCAAGTCAAGGACATTGCTGAGAAAATCGAGTCCGAAAGGAGGATTGAAGAGATGCCACAATTGACCATCCACACTTTGGAAGAAGTCACCGTCAAGACTTTTGTCCGGAAGCTAGCCGAAGGGGAGAAGTTCCAGAATTGGGAGACCCAAGAAGCTCCATTGGTTTTTAAAATGTAATCAACAATGATGGTTGGATTATATTTTTATCTATGTGGTTTGTCTTTTTCTGTTTTGTTTTTATTGACAATCGAGGCTCAAGATGTCAATTGGATTTTATTTTTTTTTGGTGAGCCAATCTTTTATTTTTTTTAATGAGAATCATGCATTTTCAAAATTCATCTTGATGTCTTACTATGCATTTACACATCACTTTCCGCTTTCAGGAACCCTGAAAGTGGATCCTCCACAACACACCTGCATTTCACATTGAGAATTGAATGGGCCAAAAATTTAAAAGAATACATAGTGGTTGTAGAAGATGAGGAATGGGAGGAGGAAAACATATGGGAATTCACAAAATTAATAGAACAACACGAACAGGCTTGGAGGCCCGCTAAAGAGGAACTTGAAACCATAAATGTAGGCAATGAAGAAATCAACGAGAGTTGAAGATAGGGACTTTTGATCACCCCTGCAGCAAAGGAGAGTTGATTGCACTGCTCAAGGATTATGTGGATGTCTTTGCCTGGTCCTACGAGGATATGCCTGGTCTGGATACGGACATTGTAGTGCATAGAATACCACTGATGGAAGGATGCAGGCCGATTAAGCAGAAGTTAAGGAGAACTCATCCGGAGGTTTTAATCAAAGTAAAAGCGGAAATTGAAAAACAATGGGACGCGTGGTTTTTTGGAATGTAGTGA
>NC_133287.1:2792191-2859186 GCF_005239225.2 Populus alba
TGTTAAACGTTTTTAGATCAATTATCTATCACACCCTTTCCTTCAATTGCCAGATTAGTTAGAAAAACAAATTTAATAAATTATGCAATAATTATTGGAGCTCTCTTGTTTCTTGCATGTGATTCATTAAGATAGTCAAAGTGATCAACACTGTCTTGAAACCCCAGAGTTTAGATTTGTTTTCTTGATCATCTGCTAAAATTCAAGATTGGGAAGTTAAGTTTGGTCATGCTTCTCTGCTCCAGGAAACATGGTAAGTTGATCATGTTTGTTTCTTTTGAACATTGACTGATTCCTGGTATCCAGTAAGGGTTCGTCATGACTATTCCTAGTGGAAGCGGGGTGCCGGCACCAATGCTTAAGGTTTGTGCTCTCAAGCTTTGTCTCAAGCTCTAAAACATGGCATTGACTCAATTTATGTGATATTGGCCAGGGAAAACATAAAGCCATTGTAGTTTGTTGGTTTCTTGGACTTGGATCTCTTGTCTCATGGAACAGTATTCTAACCATTGAAGATTACTACTATGATTTGTTCCCGGTAGGTATCTCACTGTTATCTTCTAGTATTAGTTTTTGAAGCTAAATTTTCTGACATTAGTTATATTCATCCTGTCTTTACTGGTGTGCTAGATTTTTCAATCCTGTTAAAGCTAGAAAAGCTTATATGTTCACTTAGGAATGCATTGAAAGGGTTTGATTTTAAGGTTGACTGTTTCTTTTCTACCCTTCAAAATTTAGGGAAAATCTTCAGCAAATAGTTAACTAGATTCAGTGTAGGATAGATTTGACTTTCTATCTCGTCCATATTAGATTGTTATGCTTGCTAGTGGGGGATTAGGATATTCTTTGATTTTGTGATAACTGAGCGAAGATTGATGGTCTGATTGATCATCCATCTGAGTATTTAGTAGTTGAAGTTTTATGTCTCACCACAATCTTTCAAAACTTTATCTGTGCTTTCTTCTGTTTGAAGAAATACCATCCTTCAAGGGTACTTACTCTTGTTTATCAACCGTTTGCCCTTGGAACAATGGCGTTACTGACATATAATGAGGCAAAGATCAATACTAGAAAGCGGAACATAGCAGGGTACATGCTCTTTACTGCAAGTACGCTGATGCTCATTGTTGTAAGTACTGTACATGTCATCTTCTCTTTTTATAGTTTACTTTGTGTCATCCAATCCAATTCATCTTTCGGTTCTGGTAATATCCGTGACAGGTGGATTTAGTCACTTCAGGGAAAGGAGGAGTTGGACCTTATATTGGTATATGTGCAGTCGTCGCTGCTTTAGGAGTTGCAGATGCTCATGTTCAAGGTGGAATGGTTGGAGACTTGTCTTTCATGTGCCCTGAATTCGTCCAGGTAATAAACACCTCGTAGAGTTCTTGTAATGTTGTTCAAGAGCTTAATAAGCTATTCTGGATTTTTGAAAAATTTTCGAAATTAAACCATGTTGTTATTGTACTGCAGTCTTTCTTTGCTGGGCTGGCAGCCATCGGGGGCTCTGACTTCTGCTTTGAGGCTACTGACGAAAGCAGTTGTTTGAGAAGTCTAAAAATGGTCTACGAAAGGGAGTTAGTATGTCACATTTTCTTTGACCAATACGAGACTCATTGGCTTTTCACTGCTCTTTCATAAATATCATTTGCAGCAGAGCTTTCAGATTTTTTAGGTTTACATATCTAGTCTACATGAATGTAACTGCCTTTGATGCTAGAGACTTGATTGATATATTACTTTGATTAACCCAATTCTTGCAGTGTTATTCTTGGCAATATCTACTTTTCTTGGAGTTTCTATCTGTTCTGCTGTATGCATTTCTCTTCCCTAGACTACCGATAGTGAGTACTATCGTGCAAAGGCAGCTTCAGAAGGATCAAACTGTTTCAGCTGACTTGCAGCTGCTGGCATCCTAAAAACCTGAAAACCAGGAGGAGGTGCTGCATTTTCCTTTTAATGATTTTACCTGGTCTGTTTGGTGTTCAAAGAAATTTGTTTTCTGATCCTTAAGGCATATCAGTTTAAGGGCACTCTTGCACGCTTGCAGACGATGACAAACCCCCGGAACGGTTGAGTAACAAAGAACTATTCCTCCAAAATACAGATTATGCACTCGACCTGTTTCTCATATATGTGCTGACACTGTCGATTTTTCCGGGGTTCTTATATGAAGACACTGGTAAACACCAGTTGGGCTCATGGTAAGTGTCATCCATGGCATAAGCATAATTCATTTAAAAAGAACTTGAAAACAATTTTTTCTCCCTTCTTTTCTTCTTCTTCTTTTCAATTTCCTTGTTGTCCCGCATCAAGCGGGTTACTGTATCCAATGCTCCTCGCTATATCCATGCTTCAACTGCAATTTCAGTTTCCTTTCTGAGATTTCTTTCATCGCAGAATGCATACTTGGCCAAACTTGATAACATAGAATGATCTAGAAGTAAATTCTCATGATTGGTGATTTTCCAGGTATTCTCTTGTTCTGGTTGCAGTGTTCAATGTGTGGGATCTTATATCAAGATATATTCCTCTTGTGGAATGCTTGAAGCTGGAGTCTAGAAACGGTCTCATGATCGCTAGTCTTTCTCGTTTTCTGCTCGTTCCTGCCTTCTTCTTCACAGCAAAACATGGAGATCAGGGATGGATGATCATGCTAACCTCTTTCCTGGGATTAACAAATGGCTATCTCTCAGTTTGTGTCCTGACAGAGGCGCCAAAAGGTTACAAGGTTAGTCCATCTACATGCAATTATGCACACAATGTTCATGAAAAATGGCTGGTTAAACTGCTCTTTTGGTTCTGTAGGGACCCGAACAAAATGCGCTGGGCAATCTGCTTGTGCTTTGCTTATTTGCTGGCATATTTTCAGGGGTTGTCCTTGATTGGCTGTGGCTCATAGGCAAATGATTCCTGAAGAGCTGAGTCTCTGTGCAACTGATCGAGTGAATTAGAAAGTTGATTCCTTTGCCTCAATATTGCAGGATTGGACCCATAATTATGCTAAAAGCCTTTCCTCTATCTTATGCTAATAATTATGATATTGGTCTGTCTTGCAAGAACCAACACACCTACTTTCATGACACATAACTAAGAAAGAAAGACAAATACATCTGCAATATGAAAACTGAAAGAAAATTAGATTTGTAAACAGTTTTCTTACATTAACCATTCTCGGATAGGACAAATCCCTTCAGATGGGCCGAATAAGATGTCTTTGTCATAAAACTCAATCTTTCTTCCTTGAGGGTTCAAAATTTCAGTCCAATCCGGTGATTTCCCTAATTTAATCATAGATTAGTGGATTATTGACCCGTGTGTGCTATGGTTAGATTATTTTTTTTAATGTAAAAAAATATAGATATTGTTAAAAATGTTTTTCTAATAAAATAATAATAATCATAAACTCAAAATATAATACATATAGGATGACATGATATTATTTTCAAATATTAAGATGATAAAAATATTGGATGACTCAGGTTAATTGTTAAATTTGTAACTTGAGTTTTATGACAACATGATAACCCTATAAAAAAATAAATCAAATAAATTATGAATTCAAATTCTAAACATCTTAATGTTGAGGGACAGAACTGTAAAAAAAAAATTAAAATAAGCTACTTTATTAACAGTTAACCTGCCAAACTCTCCTCGAGTACATGAAATTAGGGAATTACAAACCCTAATATCCAACCATATTGGTTGCCATCTTTTTTAAAATATTGGATACAGTGATATATTAGATTTGTATTTTTTTTAAATACTGAGATGATGACATATTAGATCAATTTGATTAACATGTTAAATATACAACTCGAGTCATGAAAACCGTGATAACCATTTAGAAAAATAAATAAATAAAAATTAAAAATAATTCCCAATTAACGATGATTTTAAAAAAAAAAACAAACAGTATAGATTAAGTGAGTAAATTTCATCGAATACAATAATTTAACCACACTATTTATTGATTTTGTTAATATTTTGTGATCGGAGAGGTGAACTTAAATTTTGGAATGCAGAAAGCACTGATGTGAAGCCCATAATAGCAATAACTAGTCCATAGTTGGGGAGAACCAGCATGGTTCCTTGGCATTGCAAGCACGGTGGTCCGATCATTAATATTCCCGGTCGAGCCTCGAGGAGGCTCTGATAGAAGACATTTTGAGAAAAGTCCTCCATAGCACCCATAAGGACACAACAAAAGACGCAGCAACAATGCCAAAACATACCACTCTATATAAACTAGTGCCATACCCACACCCACTTGGATCTTTCCTAAAATGTAGACCTCAGAAATCGAAATGTTTGAAGTGAAAGCTGAATATGAGCACATTGAAGTGTACCTAACAGCCTGTTTTATTTTTGTTTTTTTGAAAAAGTATTTAAAAAAAAAAATTAATTTTTTTTATTTTTTATTTTAAAACTTTTTAAATATTTTCAAAGCATTTTAATATGCTATATTAAAAAAATAAAAATATATTATTTTAATATATTTTTAAAATAAAAATATTTTAAAAAATAATTACTATTAAGGTGTATTTGGAAGTATGGTTATGGTTACTTTTTAAAAGTGTTTTTAATTCAGAAAAGTATAGTAATAATATTTTTTTATTTTTTAAAAATTATTTTTTAAATTAATATATTAAATTAATTTTAAAATATCAAAAATATATTAATTTAAAAAAAAAAATTAAAATATTTTAAGTGGTTGTGGTTTAGATGCGATTTGATGATTTTGTACATCAATGGTCAAGTGATGTGACTAATTATCAGGATTTTAATAAAATTGTGAGAGGTAAGCCAATTGATGCAATGTCCCTTGAATTATTAAAAGAAAAATTATTATTTTTCAAAAAATAAACATTAAATTATTATAAAATTTACAAACTTGAAAAACCTATATAAAATCCTAGGCATTTTAGTATATGTTTCTAGATTACTGCACGTGTTATATTACGGGTGGATTCAAATTCTTTTTTAACATTTTTTTTTTAGATATTACTAATATATTTTTTTCAGTAAAAAATTAATTTTGAATAAATGTGGGAATTGACTCAATATAATCTTAATGTTAAAAAATAGAATTGAAATTGAAAAACAAATATAAATTTGCTTAAAAAAAAACCCAAAAAAATATTATTCTAATTATTTCAAGAAAGAGGATACAGTAAAATATTATTTTTTAATAATAATAATATAATTTCAATCTTTTAGATTTTTTTTAAAGGCATTTATGTATTTAGCATTTAACCATATAAACAACAATGAATGGTATAATATCAAGGGAATGAAAAGGAGAATTCAATAGAAAATACTCCACCTTTTTATTATGAGTTTTTGTATTAGATTCAATGCATTTCTGATCACACAAACCTTGTTACAAACTAAAAAATAAATAAAAATACACAGAGCATAAAAAACATAACAGCACATGTATCAAAACTTAAACAGGAAAGATACATAACAACACAAATATGTTTTTTGTATGGTTAAAAAGTTTTTTAGACCTCCTCATCACTGCTCGTGAATTAATTACATTTGTAAAATTCACACCAGTGATTCACTGATTACAGTGTTAGCATACTCCAGTAAACTAGTTTTTATGCTAACAAAATATAAAAAACACCAGCTGCTAATTTTG
This sequence comes from Populus alba, assembly GCF_005239225.2. Taxonomy (NCBI): domain Eukaryota; kingdom Viridiplantae; phylum Streptophyta; class Magnoliopsida; order Malpighiales; family Salicaceae; genus Populus; species Populus alba. Next base: position 2,797,839 of record NC_133287.1, read on the forward strand.
TAGGGAGTAGACAATAGCCATGACTACTACTGTCAAGGGCATTGAGACTCCAGTTGTGCTCAGACTTTGTCATAATCAGTAAAAGAACTATATTTATTCAATTTCTTGGAGTCCAGGGAAAAAAAAATAAAGCGTTGTAAGTTTGCAGGATTCTTGGACTTGGGTCCCTTGCAGCATGGAACAGATTGTTAACCATAGAAAAATTTTAGCATGCGTGGGACATCTAAAACAATATCCAGCTGGTCGGAGATATTTCAGGTCTGCACTTGTTCTGGTTGCAGTGCACAAGGTGGGGGATCTTATATCAAGATACATTCCCCTTGTGAAATATGGTGATCATCGGGATAATAAATGGTTGCCCTCGCCGGGTGCATCCTTGCAGTGGCACGATTACGGTGATCATCGGGATAATACATTCCCCTTGTGAAGGTTACACGATTAGTCAATACACTAGTTATGATGTGCAACAAAAGCATATATTTTTAGTGTTTTTGGTGATTAATGCTCTTGTTTTTTTGGTTTTGTCGAGACGTGATCAAGATAGGGTAATCTGCTTATGGTTTTCCTTTTAGGAGGCTTATTTGCTGGAGTTTACCTTGATTGGCTGTGGCTCATAGGTGAAGGCAGCTTCTGAAGATCCAAGTTCATGCCACCGATGATGAAAGTCCGTTCCCTTCTCTCCCAATTCAATGTTGATCAATGAGAACATCAATTATCAATAGCATGACAGAATTGATCGGATAAAGGAACAGCACTTTCACTGATGGGAGAAGCAACAGCAACAGAACCACCGGCGACACACCGAAGATATCAGGACGAAATGTAGAGGAATCTTATCGCTGCTCTGTGATTTTCTTACATGTTTTTGACACACAGTCATGCTAGATGAGCATCCCCCTAAAAGATCCGCTAGCGAATGTTGTCATGCTGATGTGAATTGAGAAGGCCTTTTGGCAAGTGATACCAAAAGAGAGGCCAAACATGATGATCTCACGCGCTAATACCACCGAAATGAATCAAATCACATCCAAGACTAAAGGCACAACCTGACACAGACATAATGAGCAACTAGTGCATTTATGTTAGGTGGTAATGCAAGTAGATAAATATCAGTGCAGAAAATTGTTAACATGGAAACTTAGTTGTGTAAGATATATACTCTATATTTCTATGGAGAATTCGAACCAAGTGATGATGAAGATGATTGTTGTTACTTAATTTTGGACCTCACGTGCTGAAGATGGTGTATACCTCTTTTGAATGCAGTGTAGGAGTTTAACTCATGTTCTCCAGAAAATTGACAAATAATTTTTTTTTTTCGAAACCTTGTTTGAGTTGTTTTCTGCTCTTCCCCTTTGCTACCAAAATCGTCAAGTTTTCTTAGGTTGATCAGGAGTCTTCATAATGTTAAATTCGTTCCTTCTTTATCTGGTCTTTAATGTTGAATAAATCCCTCAGAATTTGCACTAAAAAAAAAATTGGTTCTACTGTTGTTGCAATTTTTTACTCCAACTTAGGCTCTAATTCTGATTTGGTTTCCTACGATATCTGACCATCCTAGCTATATTCTGTCACTAATGACATATTGAAAAATTAACCTACACCTTTATTAGGTCTTAGGGATAATTGTTCTTACGGCATATTCTCAGTCAGATTTGGATGCTCAACAATGTCAGATTAAGAACCTTTTTGACCAACTAGATTATTGCTAAATTCTGTTCTCTAAAACAATTTTATCTCACTTCGACTCCTTCATCAAATTTGTAGTCCTGAATGTGTAGATAATTTTGGGCTTTTGAATTGCTTGATTTCGATATCAAAAGTTCAAGATATTCCCATTTGAATATCTAATGAGAAGGTAGAGAATTCTGCCGCAAGAAGGATACTGAACCGAGTTTGTACTAAAAACCTCTATTTCCATCCATCTCAGGCCTGTTATCGAGCATCTCAAGCCCATCCATGAGTGTGCTAGTCCATCCTCAAGTTGGGAAAATATTGGTCCTCCTCACACCTACATGGATATTACAAACTCATTCTCAAGTTGGATGAGTTGTGGTGGTGTTGCAGACCTTTCAATGAGTGTTCCAGACCCTTCAACGAGTTGAGATAATTATTAGAAATAGTTACATATTATTATATGATATGTGAATTATAAATATATGTATACTTAGTTTAATTTTTAATAAAATGTTATGTTAATTCTTGGTTTAATTTTATTATTTATGACTGAAGATGTTATGAGCTGTTTATTTAAATTGTGTTTTGACGCTGGAAAATTGGTTATTTGATTTTATGAATTGTGGTTTTTTAGGTAGGAAGTTAATGACAGAAGAAATTGTATTAGGGAGAGTCTTTTAGTTGAGTTGCAGATTTCTGCATTTCGAGTGTTGTAATTGGTATTCGTGACTCTGGAGTCACGAATGAAGAATATAATGAATGAAGAATACGATTATCAACTCATAAAATATTATTTGTGATTCGATGAAGTATGTTAAATCCCTAAATATTTCTTTTGCTTGTGTTATTGTAGTAATTTTTTTTACAACTGTTCTAAGTATCCTAAATAGTACTATACTCAATCATGTATTGAGTACATATACAGTCACAAAATAAGAGCCATGTCTTCCAGGAATCTTTAACAGATAACAGAAACTTTTCTTTAAAGCATGTCAAGGTCCCCCACAACTCTGTATCACTGATTGCACCTCACTCCTACGATACTCTCCTGGCTTATTCTAAATTGTGGTTGAAATTCCCCAGCTTCCGGACATCAATGGTTCTACCAATACAAACCTTTCAACTTTCAAGAATCTTTTCAAGTAAAAGATAACCCTGTTCTTTTCCTCAACTCCAAACTCACTATGGCGTTTCGGCTTCTTAGTCCATCAACGTTTGGAAAATTGGTAAGATCAACTTGCTTACTGATCTTGCCGTGTAATCTTCTACCTAATATATGTGATTATCTTCTTTCATACATGTAAAAAATTGGTAAGATCACATTGTCTGCTGATGTTGAAAAATCTTTATTGCAGAAAATGGTTTGTTAATCTCCTTGCCATCTTACAACTGTTTCTTCAAGTTTATAAGTATTCAGTGTTGTAGTTGTTCTTAGAAAAGCAACCGACCAGTTTGTAACTGCTGGAAAAAAAACATCACATCACGTTTACTAACTATTTTCGGTGGAGTAGCCATGGAAGGTTCCAGTCAAGGTGAGGCTCCAAGAAGACTCGAGGTTTGTGTTCAGGCATTGATTGGTAGTTGATTAACAGAAATGTGAAAGATCTTCCAATTAATTGTAGCATTAATGTCTTATTGATAACCAGGGAAAGTATTTAGGGATGGCATGTTGTTGGGCTCTTGGACTTGCAACACTTGTCGCATGGAACTGCATGCTGACAATCGAAGATTACTACTATAAATTGTTCCCGGTAGGTAGTTCCAAGGCTACTTTTCACTTCAATTTGGATGGAAGATGGTTTGGTTTGGCTGCCTGTGATTTTGGTTTTTATATTTAAAAATGCATAGGTTGTCTGAACTGAAAGAAGAAGTGGAACTTCTCCATATTCAAGTGATAAACATTGATTAGTGTGACTCAATAACTGATGCATTGAACTTTTTTTCTGGTTTACGAAACTGTACGATTTCTGTGCTTGAAATGTTACATATTGCTTAAGTAAACTGATGCATTGAACTTTTATGAGTCGAAGATTAGTTGTTTGACAGTGTTTTCCCATCTTTTGAAGAAATACCATCCCGCGAGGATGCTCACTCTCATTTACATGCCATTTGCTGTTGTATCTATGGCTATACTGACATATTATGAGTCCAAGATCGATACTCGCAAGCGCAACCTATCTGGCCTCGTACTTTTCTTTTTGAGCTCGTTGTTGCTTCTACTTGTAAGTACCACAGATACTCTTTTGGTTTTTTTCAATTCACTAATTATTGCTTCTAACAAATTTGTTTCCCAAATTACTGTCATTTTGAAACAGTTGGATTTAGCTTCATCAGGTAAAGGTGGAATTGGAAATTTCATTGGTATAGGTGCAATTGCAGGTTCTTTCGGTGTTGCAGATGCCCTCCTTCAAGGTGGGATGGTTGGAGACCTGTTTTTTATGTGCCCTGAATTCCTTCAGGTAAGTCTTTTTTCCACATTTCATTCAATGTTAGTTGATTTCCATATGCATCCTTAGATTTTCAATGTAATCTGATGACTTGAAACCAGTTGTTTAATTTTCTACAGTCCTACCTTGCTGGTATAGCTGCATCAGGTTTTCTAATCTCTGCTCTGAGACTACTAACAAAAGCAGCGTTTGAAAAATTCCCTAATGGTCTTCGCAAAGGAGTTAGTATGTGACTTCTCCTTCGCTGATAAATGACAACCTTTTGCTTTATATTACAAGTTTCTTTTCCATTTTCACAGGAAATTTTAATCCCTTTTAGCCTGCCCTAGCTTCCCAAAAAGATCAAATTTTCTCACAGTGTGTCTAGTTAGTTCAATTGCTTTAGTCCTAAAAATGAACCGGCCAAGACAAAAGTAATAATTTGTCCAAATGCTTCTGGATTTCACAAATTTCCCCACCAGTTTTCTACCATTTGATTGACTGCTCCATTGATCAGTACTTATCTTACTATCTTTCGCAGTACTATTTTTAGTGATCTCCACTTTCTTTGAGTTTCTATGCATTCTGGTATATGCATATCTCTTCCCCAAACTGCCAATAGTGAAGTACTACCGCCTGAAGGCATCCACTGAAGGATCAAACACTGTCTCAGCTGACCTTGCAGCTGGTGGCATACACATAAACCAAGGGGTATAGCAGCTTTATTTTACCTCAAAATACATTACTCTGAAAGGAGCTTTGAGAATCCATCAATCTTACTGGTTTTGGCATTTTGACAGGATGAAAATGAAGCGAAACGCCATGAGAGGTTGAGCAACAAGGAATTATTCTTTGAGAACATAGACTATGCAGTTGACCTAACTCTTATATTTGTGCTGACATTATCAATAGTTCCTGGCTTTATATATGAAGATACTGGATCACACCAATTACATTCATGGTATGTGCCCGATTTGTGTCTAAGCTGCATTTATTTTATTTGAGAGCCATTTTTTTTTAAATGTAGCTTTAAAATGATCGGTTGTTTTTTACCAATTGGTAAGTCCATTTTTGAATTCATGTTAGCATCAGATTAATGTTCCATGAAAACTTGAACAGTCAAAGATCAAACAGTCAAAGAACAAGCTGAAGTTCTTGTGTTTCCATGCTATGAAGGCCTCTCCTTGTTAACTTTCATGTTGATGGTGAATTTTCAGGTATGCAATTGTTCTGATTACAGTGTTCAATGCATGCGATATGATATCAAGATACATTCCTCTTGTGGAATTCCTGAAGCTGAAGTCCAGAAAGGGCCTTATGATCGCAGCACTCTCTCGTTTTCTTCTCATTCCAGCATTTTACTTCACGGCAAAGTACGGTGATCAGGGATGGATGATCCTCCTAATTTCCTTCTTGGGATTAACCAATGGCTATCTCACGGTCTGTGTTGTTACAGAAGCACCCCAAGGTTACAAGGCAAGCTCATATCCGATGCAGCCATACTAATGTATCAATCTGCAAATAAGTTTTCTCAGTAGTAATAATAATATCCTGTTTTCTATCTTGCAGGGACCTGAACAAAATGCCTTGGGTAATTTGCTGGTGCTATGTGTATTATGTGGTGTTTTTGCAGGGGTAGCCCTTGATTGGTTGTGGCTTGTAGGGAAAAAGGAGTTCTAAAGTTTCATGTCTATACACTCTCAGGAACTCTAAACATGCAAACAGTCAATTCTGTAATCATATGTTACAACTACATTACATAATTCCATCCATTACTTGGCTGTTATTAAAGCTCAAGCTTGAGTGACTTAACGAATGCACAAGGAAACAATTAGTAACCTTTTTGTACGTAATCCGCTTTGATTTTGTAAAAACAAGTTAGGCTCTAACCTTACCACTCTCTTCTTCCATAGCTTGATCATCCTTTGTACCCAGAAAATGATGATTGCAGTCAACTCCATCTGACCAATTCCTTAAGAGGTCAAACTTCACCTTTTACTTCCCTTTTTGGCCCCCCGTCTTGAGCAAATGTGAGCCTAAGCTAACTGACAGGCATCCCAAAATACTTGGATGGACTAGCAGCAGCAGACAAATATAGCGATGTTTCCGTTTTTGTGTATGAATAAAAACTGTGTATTGATGACGGTTAACATGGAATCGCTCTTTTCTTCTCATGCAATGCAAACCCTCTTTGTATATAAATAGTATTCATGCACTCAACCCTTCTTAAAGGCTCCATTGACAGAACATGTTTGATAGTTGAAGAAACCTCTCTGGCAATTTTCGTTGTCTATTAGTATTGCTTCCAAAATGTGCCTTGTCCTCGTGAATTTGGAATATTCTACCTTGATTTCTCTCCACGCCAACTTCACAAATTCAAGGTTCAAGTAACCATGCAAACGTTGGTTTCGATTCAACACTTCTGTTGGGAGATTGTTGGGTTTAAACTTTTCATAAATTCCTCGAAGTTATAAACTATGTTGTCATTTACTAACATTTCGAGGTGCCAAATAAGAATATTAGAAAGCCCAGTTCGCAGTTTCATTAGGAATTTGCACAGGGGTCCTATCCCGGTGTCATGGAAGAAACCTCAGATAGGTTGGACTAAATTAAACTTCGATGGTTCTTGCAAAGGCACGGCAGGCAAAGCCAGCATTGGAGGTGTCTTCAGGAACCACGACGCCGAATTCTTACTCGGTTATGCTGAATCCATAGGAGGAGCCACCAGCACCATCGCAGAATTAGCTGCGCTCCGAAGAGGCCTAGAGTTGGTGTTAGAAAATGGTTGGAGCAACGTATGGCTTGAAGGAGATTCCAAGTCATTAGTGGATATTATTGCGAAAAGGAAACAGGTTAGATGCAAGGAAGCTCAAAGACAAGTTAGCCACATAAACTTGATAATGCCAGAGCTTCAAAATTGCGTTGTGACTCATGTTTTTAGGGAAGGAAACAGAGCTGCCGATAAGTTAGCCCGAATAGGCCATCAGTTGCAGAAACCTAAGATTTGGAGGCACATTCCTCCTGATGACATTTTGCAGATTGTACATGAAGATGCCAAGGGTAAGATTGTTTTTCGAAGAAGATAAGTCGATTGTAGATATTGTTTAATTTTATGTAATTCTTTGCATTGGACAGACATTCTCATTCCTAAATGTATTATATTTATTAACAATTAATTGGAGATTGCGAGATTTTTCATTTTCTTTCAAGAAGCATAAATCTCAGTCGAAATGATCACACCCATGGGAGCTATGGTACTGTTAGCCTGCATAAGAAAATACTTCATCAAGGTCTTTATACAAGATCAAGAATCAACAAAATGTCGTCATTTTATTTTAGGTATAATAAATTAATAGCATAGTTTAGGCTCTTCTTAATAACAAATTGAAAAACTCCATTATTGATATATGGAAATTAGTCGACTCAAGAAGAAGACAAGCATCATTTGAAAATTAGGCATCTAACTTGTCACATACCAATCAAAAGATCAACATCAAGGAGTTATAGCATGAAAATCTCAATATTATGCCCACCTCGCTAAAAGGACCAGATAGGCAAATCTTGTTAGAACAAAAATAACCAATATATCAAAAACAGTGAAATAATTATTTTATCCTTAAATTATATAACATGTCGTCTAGTTGATGGGGGTAATGAGGTCTTTGGGCTTTTTAATGAACAATATAAATACAAAAATACCTTCAAAAAAAAAAAGGTTTAAATGGTATCTTTACCATACCACCAAACTTTTTTACTGTGGATTACAACATTAAGATGATTATTTTTCCCCTAAATCAAATAATATGTGGCTTGGCTGATATGAATAATATGGTCTTTTTGCTTTTAATAAATAATAAAAATAATAAAATATCCTTAGAAACATAAAAATATGCCTAATGTCTAGGGGTAGTTTTGATTTTTCAGTTTTGAATGATTAGTCAAATTACTTAAATGCCCTTTATAGTAAAAAAAAAAAAAGCATTTGGTCAATGACTATTTTTGACTTTCCAAGTTAGTCTTTTTACCCAAATTAATTAATATTAAATTTTAAAAAGTTATTGACGTTTGCGTTATAGATGTCAGCATATGAAACACATCCATGCATTTTGATTGGTGTGTATTGTGCCTCTCGATGGTGGAACTTCAGCTGTGTCTTTGGATACAACGTTGTGTCCTCTTTCTCCAAGTACAGTGTCTATTAATGGTTGGTGAGTTGCTTGTCATCGGCCAGTCTTTTTTCTTTTCTTTTCTTTTCTTTTCTCTATCCTCCTCTATAAATTGCATATCGGTCTTCTTGGTTTTTGATATTTCTACTTTGGTATTTTTTCTCTTAATTTCTAATTTTTACCCATGGTTCATTAATTTATAAGAGTTTTATTTCTTTTCAATTTAGACCTTAAATTCAAATATATATATATATATATTATTTTTTAAAATTTTCTCCTTGTTCTTTTTATTTTTTTTCCTTGGCCATTTTATAAAAGTATTATTTGTTTTCAATTTCACCATTCAATCCAAGTTTATCTTGTGTTATTATTTTTAATTTGATCCTCATTCTTTTTATTTTTTTTCTTTTTGTTGAAGTTATTTTTCTTTGCAACTTAACCATCTAATAAAAAATTTGTGTTATTTTTCTTTTAATTTCTTAGTTTTTTCCTTAGTCCTTTTGTAATAGTTTTATTTCATTTCAATTTAGTAGTTCAATTCCAATTTTTGATTTTTGATTTTTTTTTCCTTTAAGTCTTTTATAAAAAAATTATTGGTTTTCAATTTCATCATTCAATCCAAGTTTGTGGCATGTTATATTTTTTTTAATATGGTTCTTATTCTTTTATTTTATTTTTTTACTTTTTTGTTGGAATTATTTTTCTTTTCAACTTAACCCTCTAATAAAAAAATCCTTAATTTCCATTTAATTTATATTTTATTACTATTTTTTTAGATCCTTTTATGTTGTTTTTTTTTTTCCTAAAGCTTCATTCTTTAGTGTTTGATTTGCTAGTAATTATGCCTCACCATTTCCCCATATATGATACTTGTAGTTTAATGACTCGGATCATAGGTTTAAAAAGTCAGTGTTATTCTATTTTTTTTACTTATTTTATTTTTTGATTTCATTGTTTATTAGTTTTTTTCTTTTAAAATTGACTTTATAATTTTATTTTATTATTAAATTATCTTAATTTTATGAACTAGCCTAGGTTAGCATATAATATACTGCCTCTTATTAACTAAATTATTTATTTATGACATCACAAGTTAACTTAGGGTGTTTTTTTTGTCTTTTTATTTTTTATCCATTTTCGTGTCAAACAAGTTTGTTCAGATTAATGTTTTTATCATTTAAATTAAAATCTAATCAAAGTGAAGTTTCAAGTTGCTATTTTTTCAATTTAACCTATCAGACCTAGTCTAATTCTATAATTATATTACTGTTTTTATTTTGTATTTAAAAAGTATTTTTAAAAAAAATTTAAATTTTATTTATTTATTTATTTTAAATTAATATTTTTTAAGATTATTTTGATCCATTGATTTTAAAAATAATTTAAAAAAAAATAAAAAAAAAATATTTTAATATATTTTAAAATAAAAAACAATCAAGGCTTATAACCATACTCTCAGCAATGAAGGTGACAGGTGACAAATGTAGCACAACTAAAGCAGTGGTGAAAAGCAGTGGTGCACATGCAATTGCATGTCATTTATTTGTACTCATAGCCGCCAGCCAACATGGGAACACCAAGGTAGGATCAAAACCTTGTACTACAAACAAACACGTGTATTGTAACTGTACTCCATTCTACGTGCCTAGTTACTATTCAGACATGTGCATCAAGAGTTCCAGATCCATAGCAATGGAAAGTAAGCTTGGGGAGGGAGAGGCTAAACATCATTGAGTGCAGCGTTGATGAAATTCTCTTGTTAGCATACTGTTTTCTCATGATGGCGTGGAATCATTCCACCAGCGCTGCATTCAACCATGTTTTCCCCCCTTCCGGGCACGGTGGTTTTGTATTGTGTATCAAGAGATCGTCGAGAAATTTGGTTGCGTTTTCAAGAACACTGCCATGGCAGAGGTGTAACCTAGAGAACCGACCATTATGCGTGGCTTGCATGGTCGGCTAGAATCTTGCTGAGTCCATGCCCTTGCGACTGTTCTTGGTATATGAGAAGGTAAATTCTAGAAAAAAGGCATTCCCTGTTCTTTATTTTTTGTGCTATATGCTATTTACAGGCTTTTAAATTCAGATTATTTCTGCAATACTTCTGAGAGGGAAGCCAAGAATATTTACACCAATGACAGTGATTCACAGCCTCATTTCCCAGAAAATGCATATATAACCATTCTTCATTTTCTTTTGCGCAAATCTCAGATCAGTCTCCAAACTATTTGCTGATCTCATACGGGTTCCCAAACTGTACATTTTCTTAATTGAATCTGCAAAGCATTATACATTCCTCAGCTAAGTCCCCCTAATCTCTGTGCTAATGCTTTTCATCTGAACTGCGTGGATTAAACAATAAAACAGTGGCGTTGAAAGGAAAAACTAAGTTTTTTTCATAAAAAAAGGGAGGAATTTAAAGGGAAGACCCAATTGAAAAATGTATGATACTTTAAAAAAATTCCTTCCAATAAACGCAGATTAACTCAGGACTCCCTGCCGGCGGCCCCTACACAGCAAAGGGTCCAGCTAGCCATAAAGGCAATAAACACTCCCGGACTGTCCGATTGATAGTGGGGTCAAGTATATAGTTGGCCATGTTATTGTTGAGGGCTCTTCATGTAGCTGGCCACGAAGCCTTATTTTCCAGGGCTGACGGTGTTCTTGCTGCCATAATGATGACTTCACATAAATCAGATAAACTCCATCTTTGCTGTGCTCATTTCCAATTGAAAAGTCCCAAGAAGCTGGAGAAATTGCAAGCAATTTCTTTTTTCTTCACAGAAGAACCACGAACTAGGCGACCACCACTGTTCTGTTTAGTGTTAGAAACTTACAAAAGCATCATGAAACATCGGAATCAGGGATACGAAGGGGCCCCATGCTTCAGACAAATCAAGTCTCTACGTATTTTTAGTTCATTTTTTTTTATTTTTTCGAGACCTGCGTATGCTTTCCACAAGCATGGCAGAGGGTGCAAGGCACCGCATTATGCCACCACACATTATTATCCGTTGGCATGCCGAACTGCTACTACTATTCCTACGCCTCTCTAACAGTTGCAAAATGCAATGACTGGTCGGAATTTAGGTTTAATGTCTCAACAAGAAACATCTAAAGATCCCTTTTGGTTATTAGAATATGGTAAGACCCGCATTACATGAAATTGAACTAGGTTATGCTCCTACTATTACTGAGCCTCTCTAACAGTTAACAAATGCATTGGCTAGTTCCTTATATATCACAGCTGCTATAAAAAAAAATTAAAAAAAAATGCAGCAAAATTTCCTTGCAAAAAGCTGCTGTCCTGCTTTCTCAATAAAATAATTCAAAAAACCAGAACCCAACCAGCCACTCTGAAATTGCCAAATTCCGAAAAAATATTCAAAGGAACATGCGTAAACTAAGATCAAATCACAGAATGCAACTATAAACTAAGATCAAATCACTAAATCCCACTTAATTATATGTCATTGCACAATGACAGAAACCTGAATCCTGAACTGTTAAATTCTGAAAACATTAGCAACTCTCACTCAATTCTTACATCAAAGATAAAATCTTGAAGAAACCTAAGATAGCACGAACATAGAGTAAAACCAGATCCCATGAACTAAAATTTCATGCAAACAAATAGGGAAGCGCTACAATAAAAGCAGGAAACAAGTACAGAAACAGAAAGTCACTGCAGATATCCTATGTTGTAAGGAAAAAAAAAACACTTTGAAAAGATTGTTTTACATAAATACAATCAGTTCAAAAAGACAACACCTATTTATCAGAGTCCATTACTTGTCAATCTCTCTCTTTCTTTGTGACCGTAATTCAAGATTTCCTTTTCGTTATCCCAAAATCCTCCTATCCTTTTCTTCATAATTACACCACTTGCCACTCTCACAATCCCATGATAAAAAATCCCTTCTCGCTCTCATTCCCTCACTGCACTCTCTCTAATAAATCCAAACTTTCTGTCACTTTCCCGAGAAAATCAGGATTTTTTCCGGGAAAAATTTCCAAACTTTCTCTTTTAATGGAGCCGCTACCGGACAATCTCCGGTGCAAGAGGACAGACGGCCGGCAATGGCGGTGCAACCGGCGGGTGATGGATGATAAGAAGCTCTGTGAAATTCACCACCTTCAGGGCCGCCATAGGCAGTATAGGAGGAAAGTGCCCGAGACTTTGAAGTTGCAGAGAAAGAAGAGCAAGAAATCATCAGCATCAAGTTCTAATTTTGAATCCCTGAGTAGGGTTTCTTTGAAAGAGGGGCAAATTAGGGAAATTTAAGAAGAAAGGAAAGAAATTGAAGAGGGGAGATTTGCAGTTGGATTTGATAAGGATGGTTTTACAGAGAGAAATGGAGAAGAGAAAGAATAAGAAAAACGAAAGGGTTTTCAGAGAAAGAGAGTGTTAATAATGGTGATGGTAATGATAATGTGAATGTGAATGATTGTAGTGGCAGTGATAGTGAAGAAGAAGGTGAAGGGGAAGAGTTAATGAGAGATTTGCCAAATGGGTTCATGGCAATATCACCTGCAAGAATTTTGGGAATGGCAATGTGGTTTCTTGTTCTGGTTCACATGTTGACGTTAAGGTTGGAGGGGGTGCTTTCAATGGGTTAATACTGCTAGAAGATGTTTTAGGTCTAAAAATATTGAGCCAGTGCCACTTGGGAAATTACAGGTTGGTTTTGTTGTTTGTTTGCTATTCGAGTTGTGTTTTGAAAGTTTTTGTGTTTAGTTTTCGATTGATTGGTCTTTGTAGGTTTTGCCAAATAAGAGGGATGCAGTGAGATTGAGGAAGGGGAAGAGGAAGTGCCATTGGTGTAGGAGTGGATCAAGGACATTGATTAGGTGCTTGAGTTGTCGAAAAGAGTTTTATTGCTTGTGTTGCATCAAAGAGCAGTATGTTGTTTTTCCATGTTAATTTGTTTAAATTGGCTTTGTATTCTTTGTTGGGTGTCTGACAGCTTATCCCTTTGGAGCTTGTGTGATAAAACTTGTCATTTTTGTATAGAAAAGTCATTATAATATGTGGATTGTTAATTAATAATTGTATCCTGTAGGCCAGCTGTTTTCTAGATATATCTCTGGCTTGTGCTCAAAACAGTAACTATAAGCACACATCATGTCTCTCTGATTTCAGCTTAGTGCTCCGTCATTAGGATTAAACTCTGACTTTTTGATTCTTTATTTTTGAAATGAATTTAGGTATTTAGAGACACAAGAAGATGTTAGGATGAAATGTCCAGTGTGTCGTAGAACTTGCAGCTGTAAGGCCTGCTCAGCAATTCAATGTAGGGACATTGAATGTAAGGTCTGACTTCTAATTTTTGCCAAGCGAAACTAGTGCTTTCATATTTCTTACTGAACCATGTTGTCTCTAAATATATTGCAAAAACTATGTTTCAGGACCTGTCCAAGGAGAGAAGTAAAGTTGACAAGGTTCTGCATTTTCATTATTTAATCTGTATGCTTCTTCCTATACTGAAACAAATAAATCAAGATCAGAGCATTGAGATAGAAATAGAAGCAAAAATAAAAGGTAGTCATCACAGTTACGCTTGTTGGCATTCTGCAATTAACTTGCCGTTATGAATATTGTACAATATCAATATAAGTTCATTTTCTAATATCCCTCACTCTGCAATAGGCCTGAAGCCCACAGAAGTTGAAATCCAGCAGGCTGAAATCAGCTGCAATAAGCAATGTTGTTGGTATATAATCTGACTCTGAAAAAGTTATGATGATTTACCACTATTTAACATAGCTTATTTAAATTTTTTTTGTTGCTCTCTGGTGCATGATTTGACTTCCGGATCAGCAATAACTGCAAGGCTTCTATAGTGGATTTCCATAGGACCTGCCCTGATTGTTCCTATAGCCTTTGCTTAAGTTGTTGTCAGGATATTTTTCATGGGAGCTTACATGGAAGTGTTAAAGGTCTTTTATGCAAATGCCCAAATGGAAGGAAAGCTTGTATATCTGGCAAACAACTTTCAGAAATGAAATCACTTTGTGCCACAAAGCTGAGTTATGGCAGCAGATTTCTTGGTTCTAAATTCTCACCATGTCAGAGTGCTGCGCATTGTAATGGAAGTATACCTTGTCCCCCTAGAGAGTTTGGTGGTTGTGGTGGTAGCCTTCTTGATTTAAGTTGCATATTCCCCTTAAGTTGGACCAAAAAGCTGGAAGTGAGTGCAGAAGAATTAGTTGGCTGCTACGAGTTGCCAGAAACCTTGGATGTTTGCTCAAGCTGTTCATTATGTGTTGGGTTGGATTGTGAAACAAATGGATTGAGCAGTTGCAAGAAGCAGCTGCAAGAGAAGATTCTAGCGATAACCTTTTATATTTATCCAACCATTATGGATATTCGTGGTGATACCTTGAACACTTTCAGAAGCACTGGGGCAGAGGGTCAACCTGTAGTTGTTCGTAATGTGCTTCAGAGTACATCTGATCTGAGCTGGGATCCAATGGTCATGTTCTGCAATTATCTTAAGAATAATGCTGCAAGATCTCAAAAATGGGCAAGCTACAGATTGTTTGGACTGGTTTGAGGTTGGTGTTTTCTCTCAACCCTGTGCTGCGTCAATATGCAGTTTGATTGTTCAAGTGCCTATTATGTTTCCTTCTCAAATGTCGATTATTAGATATTATCAATATTTTGTACCATGAAACTAGCATATTTTAAAATAATATCAAGGCTCTCTTCTACTTCTGGTGAACACATGAGTTATTAGAAGATGAAGTAGTCTCATATACATTACTTGGTCATTACCTGTTGATTTTTCTGGAGTGGGAATTGAAAATTGGCTAAATTATGAATTTGGGGTGTTTAATGTTATGTACATGCAGATATGAAAAGAAATTCTGTGCTATATTTTTGTAAAAAAATTAAGAGGAATAGAAATGTGCTGGTATGATTTGTTGAAAACAGTAATCCATTGTTTGTGGTTGGAAGGTCCCCTGTCCAATTCTCTGATTTTCAAAAGTTTGATGCTAGGACCTTAAGAAATGTAGCTTCTATCCATGGAAGATTCCTAGATGATGCTACAGAATCTCGGATATTTCTCAGAGCATTTTAGCTTTTCTCGAGTTTGGCTTCTACCCACTCCAAACAAGAGCATCCAAGCCTCTTTTTTTTTTTGGGTGTTATTAAATCTCTCTTTTACTTTATCCTCCTTACGGACATTTTCTTTTTCTAGTTGCAAAATGCCATTGTTCTTCCTCTTGATTTGACTGTGATTGAAACACTGCTAATAATGGAAAATGTTCATGTACAT
Organism: Populus alba; assembly: GCF_005239225.2. Taxonomy (NCBI): domain Eukaryota; kingdom Viridiplantae; phylum Streptophyta; class Magnoliopsida; order Malpighiales; family Salicaceae; genus Populus; species Populus alba. Next base: position 2,813,391 of record NC_133287.1, read on the forward strand.
TCTATTTACTTTATGAAATAAAATGAAACTGATTTGAACTCTAAGCTCGGCACTGCATTCACCTAAATATGATCTATGTTTCTGGGAACAGCTGAGTGTTTTCCATTTATCTTCTTTTCTTTTCTTTTTTTTTCCTTTTTCACAATTGCGAGCATTTGCAATTCTGATTTCCTGTTGTGTTTTGCTCCTTTTTTTGAGTCAAGACCACAACTCTATTTCTCAACTATTTTTCTCTATGGTATGACAGGTAGAAATTGGTGTAAAACAGATGTTTATGGGGTCTTTTAAGGGTCTGACAAATGGCAACATATGGCATGAGAAGCTAAAATTGAAGGGTTGGCTTTCTTCTAATTTATTTCCAAGAACATTTTCCTGCCCATTACACTGACATCCTTCAGGCTCTACCACTTCCAGAGTACATGGACCCCATCTCTGGTGTTCTAAACATTGCTGCAGAGTTGCCGCAGAAACCTTGAAGCCTGATCTGGGTCCTTTGTCTCTATATATCATATGGAAGTGGTGAGAGTCTTGCACAGGCCGATTCTGTGACAAAATTGCGATATAATTCATATGATGTGGTAGTCTAGTTCTATTCTTTAGATTTTCCATAAACTTTAATTTCAATTTTACTTTGTGATTTTCTTTTTCCTATTTTTTTCTTGATTGGCACGACATGTGCAAGATGTATGCACAGTACAGAATTGCCTGCTCAAATCATTTTAGAAAGCATGCAAAATTTTGAGAAGCAAACATCAGACACTGTTACGCTTCCAAATCTGAAATGAACCATCTCCGTGAATTCTTCTTTATGCAACGTGTGTATGTCACAGTGTTCAAGTAATATGTTAGTATTTGCGTGTTTTTCTCATTGATGCCTATTTGTATACTTTTTTTCAAAAAAAAATAAAAAACCTATGCTCATATTTAGTTCGAGAAGCAATGTCAATTATTGTATTATTCATCTAGGTGGTTAGCCAAGGAAAGACCAAGATCACTGTAATTAGTTTTATTCTGGAATTGGTACATGCAGTGACTTGCATTCTTCCTTCTCATTTAGCACCTCTTGAACCTTCAGCTCTCACAGCCCCTTGCTTCTCGCCCCACAATTTTGCATGTTTTGTAAATGGTTTCTGCACACTCTTGTTCTGGAGAGTTTCTGAAAAGACATGAATGTTCTTCACCATCATTTTGTCATTTCTAATTTCAGGTTAATATTTTTGGCACATACAACTGATGTCCCTGTATCTACAAAACAGCTTAATTACATAAGAAAGTTTGATGACAAAGCACAAGGAACAGAATAAAGAGAGCAGTGAAGCAACTTTAAATGAGGAAAATATTGAAGTGGAATTGCATGATATGTTCAGAGAAGATATGCAAGTAAACAAGAAAGTTGCTAGAATATCTTGGTTCTCTGCTGCAACACATGAAGCTCATGCTTCGAGTCTGAAAGATCGAAGAAATGTTTCATGATGGGGATTCAGATTCTGATTCTGACACTGATATGATACTGATACTGAAGTCTCAAAATTTTTCTTTGGACCTGTTAAAAATTCAAGGACATCAGATAATCTTAAATTTTATTGGGAAGCACTCCGAGAGCTCCAATCATTTCAGAATGAAAAAAACTCTCTGAGTCTTGTGGTGCCCAATGGGATGTCTTTTCGTAGACAGGATGTTCCCAAGCTTACAGAATACCTTAGAAGGCACTTTAATGAGTTCACTTACACATATGGCTTACAAAAGCATGTAAGTTCGGAATAAGATTTCAGCCTCTATTAGCAAGTCGGTGTGGATTTGCTGACTAGTCTCTCTCTTGCAGATGGTTCATCCAATACTTGATCAGAATTTCTTTCTTGATGCATCTCATAAAATGAGACTTAAGGAGGAATTCAGTAAGTAACCCATCTATTTCCCTTTTTTATTAAACGATGACTAATTTGCATCTATGTTTAAATTTCCACCTTGCCTGATGCTTCCAGAAATTGAACCCTGGAGTTTTGAGCAACATGTTGGAGAAGCAGTGATTATTCCTGCTGGATGCCTTTACCAAATTAGGAATCTTAAGGTAACATGTGCAACACTATTGAATTAGTTTTCAGAAATGTTGTTTAATCATTGCCCTGATTTTCTTGAATCCTTTGATAACCCATTGTTGGCTTTTTATTCATTGTAATCGTCTCTATCTAAAGCTCTTTTACCAAAGTTTCAAATATATTTGTCAAAGTTTCCTAAAGGTTTCTTTCTCATCAAACTTCTACCAATTTTCCCACATTTTTTTAAGCTGACATTGTTTTACTAGGAATCTGAAAGGAGAAAGGGAGATACAGAGCTTGTAACATACTTGATTTTGTCATTTTCAAATTGATTTATTGTGAAAAATTTATGATTCTGTTTCTCAGGATCTGCATAAACTCCATTTGCAATATTGCTAACTAATTTTATTCATTTGACTTGCCATGTTAATTGCAGTCATGCGTCAGTTTGGTTTTGGACTTCCTCTCACCAGAAAATGTTACTGAATGCATCCAGCTGATTGATGAGTTACGACAAACTACCAGAGAACCATAAAGCCAAAGTAGACAGTTTAGAGGTAAATTACACATGAAGGTTGACGTGTTTATTCTCCACACTTGTCCATGCGATGAATATGGCTTTACTTTGTTTGCAAAAACCAGGTGAAGAAAATGGCATTGCACAGTATTAGTAGAGCAGTCAAAGAAATTCATGAGCTTACATGCGCAGGGTAAATCCTCATTGAAATACATGAATTCAGGTCTTGTTATTGTCTTTTTATTGTCTATTATCAGATTGGCGATCATGAAAGAATTCAAGATATCCACACCATTTCATGATTGTTGTGTTACTTTGTGCATGAAATTTATCAAGTTTCAATGGGGTGAATCAGATGCAGTGTCATTATATATTTAAAACAAACATCATCAATAATGGGAAACATATCTTGTATATATGTTTAGGAGAATGAAAAAGAGCCTGAATTTGCATGAATAGCTATGTTTGTTGCTAATACGTGGGACACCCTTTTATACAGACATGATATCAAAATTCTTGGGACAGACAAGAATTACGGAATCATGAAACTTCTATATGATAAGCAATCAAAATATTCCATGTGAGTGGTGTCATTATCGACCTATATTTGAATTCCTTTACACCTACAATGGAAGGTTTTAACTATGGCATAGTGGCTCTGCTTTCATTTTCTAGTGAAGTTTAAAAAGAAAAAATAATAATAATAATCACTAGCTACATTAGCTACATGCATTAAGAGAAAATGATCAACGTAATATATTGAAGGAGTTTTTGTTGTTGTTGTTGTTATAATTTATATACGTGAAAATGTTGTTGTGGCATCCAAAGAACTTAATGTTGTCCTGGTTGGGATCTTTGCGCATCCAGTGTCTCTTTGGAAATTGTTGCCAAGAATGTTCCTAGGAACAGCTTAGAGGCCAGCTAATCTGCTTAGGGACGTAGCAAATACAACCACAAGAGGCTTACTCATAGATTGAGGAGTTGGAAAAAACATAGCTGCAGCAAATCCAGATACAGCCAAAAGAATTTCCCACCAAGGTTGGCTTGAAAAAGAGCAAATAAAGATAACCAGCAAACAAAAAGAAAGAGGTGCTGTCAAACCAACACTGCTTTCTCCAAATCAAACAAATTCTGGTGATCCATTCTCAAAAAAAACACGGGCGTGTCAGTTTTGCTCCTAGCTTTGTCCCATGCAATTATTTCCACCCCTTTTCTTAAACTTCCGGATGGACAGTGAATGTACTGCATCTTACACCAAAAGTGTTCAAAGAAAACCAAATTGAATGAACTTTTATCTTCTATATACTTTTATGTTGACTGACGAATGCCAACATGTTTTGTGTGTGTTTGTAAGCATGATAGTTTATCTTCTAACACATACTGAATTATATGTGATGATGTTCTGTGGATATATTCTGAACATGTTATAGCTAGTCTTAGTTATTTGCTTCAAATGGATGTTGAGTTTTTAGTTAGCATGCGTTGCAAGACTTTCCTGTCCAGGCAATTTATACATGCTACATGATCCAGGGCCAGCATGGATCTCAACGACTAACTGCAAGGACTAAAAATGGATAGATAATCATAGCAGGGAAGGATCTGACATGGTGGCATTTGAGCTTCTGCTGTTATTTCTAGATGATTGTGCAGGGTATTTTGGTTTCTGCATCAGCATGTTTTTTTGCATCCAGAAATTTTGATAGATTCCTCCTCCTTGTTCATTAAAAAGTTAATTTTTATCTCATGGTGCAAAACACCAATTTTTCCAGATATCAAAGATTGGCATTCATGGTCATTTCAGCAACAGCTTGTACATGTGTTCATTAAGATTAGATTTTTTTTCCTCCGTACTGCAACAGCATGTATATATGATATATCCATTTGGCTGTATATGATGATTAATCCATTTGTTTTTAATAGTGATTGATCCTTTCGGGTTTTTTATACAACGTTGAGATGGTTTCTGCTGTCATATTATTATAATTTAATTTTGACCCCCTATATTTTTGAGAAAATAGAAAAAAATCAAAAAAATATTTCCAAGAATATTTTCTTTCGTCTTCCATTTTTCTTTTCTCGGTATTTGGATATCCAAGAATCACAATAACTTCACCAAGCTTCAGCAGCAATTCCCAGAAACAAACAGTAGTGTCTTCAAGCTAGGATCAGTGTTGGATTTCTTGACAATTTCCTCAGCCCCAGCCTGGATCTTCTCCCAGGCTCTAACTGTCAAACCAGTAAATCTTTGGTGACCAGAAAGTTTTGTTCCCAGGTTTTGGTAACAAGAAGATCTTGGGTCTTAAAGAGGAACAAGAAAGGAGACACGGGGGGCTAGTTGATTTTTAAAGGGGGCTGGAGACAAGAATATAGAGGGGGGGGGGGCGGGGAAGAGGAGACAGGGATTAAAAAGACGATACAGAGGGAAAACACCAGGGGAGAGAGAGAGAGAGAGAGAGAAAGGCAAGTTCCAGAAGCAGATGCTGTAGAGGCCAAGGAGCAACATCTTTCCAGATAGTGGTATGTTTCTCTAGGCCTCCTTGCTATGGTTTGTAGCTATAGAAAGAATAAAGATGATGATTGCTTTCGCATGTAAAGGAGCTCCTTTTAACCACCAGGATGCATTTCTTTTCTTTGGAAACGTTCACTGTTTAGCTATCACAAGGACATGGGCATATGAACATTGTGTTTTAAAGCTACGCATACCAGAGAGTGCATGGGAACAATATTTTTTTTTTTTTTGTTTTCCCTCCCTTCGTAGGCCTGGGAGCTGTCTATTGAAGACAGTATTTCCTTCTGGTCTCTATCAGATAGCTTGCCTGTGATTTGCCGTGGTTATTTTGAAGTTGTAAAAATATAATGATCAAGTGTTACAAGTGTCTTTCAAAAAAAAAAGAGTAAATATTCAACATCGTATACAGATAACTGAAGATAAAAATGATTGTTAATATCCAAGAATTAAAACGATGAAAAATGAAATAAAAAAAAATTTAATGAACAAAACAAAGTAAAAAAAAAAAAAAGAAGAAGAAAGAATACCAGCAGCAAACATGGGTGATAAAATTAAAAAAAAAAAAAATCAAGATTATAAATCTCATGAGAAATTAAAAACAAATTAAAATTTAATGAAAGGGCTAAGAATAAAAATAAAAATCAAAACATTAAAATCATAAATGTCATCAAATATTGAATTGAAAAATTCTTATGGCCATAAATTCATAAAAGAATCCAAAATAAAAATAAAAATAAGTGAGAATCAAATCTAAAAAAAATTAAAAAAAAATCAAAATTAAAATATATTATTTTAAAGTTATGCTAAACCTGATAGGCTAACTTGTGACCTAGTGGATCCGAGATTTTATATCGGCTTGAGTTTTAAAAGAAATTGAAATAGAGTAAGAAAAGCATTTGATATTTATACTTGATTCAAAAGAAAAAAAAATCCTCATAAAAAATAAAATTGAACAAAGCTATATATATCTTAAACTTTTAAATTGATATGGTTTTTTTGATATAATATTAGAGTCTTGATAACCAAACGATTACGAGTTCAAATCTTATTATTCTCGTTTATTTGATAAAAATTAAGCACAAAATAATATGTGTTTGTACAAGTTTCAAGTTCAAAAGATTTGTTATTTGAAAATGTGTGTTAAAAAATAATATAAATTAATTTTTAGAATTTCACCTAATAATTTTAACTTTTAAATTGAAATGGTTGTTGATAACATTATTGAGTTAAGTTGAAAGTCAGATAAAAAACATTAAACAAAATTAAACGAAACAAAAATGAATATTTTTTTTAGTATAGAGAAGATTTCTTGCGTGCGGCAATGGCGATGTCTCCTTGACTTTTAATTCCAGTAATTTCCCTGTGGTTTCATTTGTAAAATGTAACAAGGAAGGAAAAGGAAAGAGTGGTTGAGTGAGCGGACTTGCTGGCGGGGGACTTTCTTTTCACCTAATTAATTTGCATATCAAATTGAGGAAATATTGTCATTTTTTTTTTTTTGGAATTCTGTTGAGTTTTTACTGTTGTGAATTTCATTATTTATTTTTATTTAATCTACAGATAGTGTAAGAAAGTTCAAGATTTATTACACCGGTGAAACAATAAATTTTGATAAAAATATCAAACTAGAGATATCATTCTTTTCAGAGGGTGTTTAAAAATACATGATAGCGAAAACAAATTTATTAAAAAAATAATATTTTAAATTAATAAAAATATAAAAACATTTTTTTTAAAATATAAAAAATAAATAAACTTTCAATAACACCACCTCGCAACACTTTCTTGTTGCACTCGTCTTTTGTCTTCCAAGGAAAACATTGAAACTTGTATTTGGAACTTATACTTTTATTCTTACAGTTTTTTTCAAATGTTTTTATCATTTCCATTATTGTTTTTTTAGAAGAAAAAATCTAGACATCAATCCTTTATTTTTTTTTCAATCCTCACTCTAATTTTTATGTCAAACTGGAACTCGTTATAATCTGAGGTGTTATGGTAATTTTTGTTTTATAAAATATTTTTCAAATTATATTTGCTTAAATTCTTATATTTTTAAGTTTTTATTATTATTTTAATGGGCTACGTGTGTGTGTCTATATATATATATTATATGGTTGTGGTTGCTTTTCAAATAACTTTTTGTGTCAAAATAAATGTCAATAATATTTTTTTTATTTTTAAAAAATTATTTTTAACATCATCATATCAAAATAATTTGAAAACACTAAAAATAAATTAATTTAAAGTTAATAAAAATAAATAAATAAATAAATATATTTTTTTAAAAATACTTTTAAAACACATAAATAAACTTCATCCTAGCTATTTTTTTTTTTAATCTTTCCCTCCAAAAACTCCAACTATGTGACAAAAATGCATAGAATTAATTAGGAAAAGTTTAGCAAATTATATAATTCACGCGTAGCTTCCCGTGTCTGCTCGGTTAATTTGCGAGGAAATTCCTTATAGTCTAAGGAGGAAATTAATGTTTTTTTTTCATTTCTTTTATTTTTGATTTTATTAAAATAATCTTTAGTATCCTAATTCTTACTCTTTTCCTTCAACGTATAAAATAATAAAAGAAGAAAAGAAGAAGAAAAAGTAATTCCGTATCCGTGGTTGGAATTGCATCAATGGGGTGGAGAGTAATGGCGAAGAACTTTCATGGCAACCACGCTGCCGGCCTTTTTCCAAAAGAACGCGGACGGGGCACCAATTTCCTTCCTATTTAAAGGAACGTCTCTTCTATTTCGACATGCAAAGAGGAGGAGGATCTACTGCTGGTGTGCATGCTCCTCCGTCTCAGTGATCGTGCCCTTTTCATGGATGGATCAGCAAGGGGCAAAGATGCACAAGAGAGATGTAAAAGGGTAGGGAAGGGGAAGAGAAAGATCGATATCGACTACCCTTCTTTTTCTCTTATGCATTTTTGTCCCTCGCTAGTCTCACCCATATTGTTAATTTTTTTTTTTTTTATTAAATGGTTGTTCGGGACTCTGAAGTTAATAATCATGTAAGTTTTCAGTGACTCTGATGTTTATGAAACTCAAACCGGTGATCTTTAAAAAACAAACTCAAAGCCTGACTAGTTGAGCTACACCCCTCAAGATTGTCCATATTATTAATTTGCTCTAATAAGGCCATGGTGCAATTCACTGAAATTAATAAGGTATGTTCTGGTTTTTTTTTTTTTAAAGATGTTTATGATTTGCTCCCTCTCTCTAAAAGGGGAGGGGTTCTTTGTTAGGTGGAAAGAATTTGCAAAAACAGTACGGAAGGGGCAAGAAGGAAGCATGTCGGATTGGAGTGGAAAAGGATGCCATGGGAAGCTGAGGTGGTTGCACATCTTGGAGAATGTTTGGTCTTGTGTTAGCTTGTGTTTTTTACTTTGATCATGGATAAAAAAATTATTTGTTTAATTAAATAATTTTTGTTTTTAATGTTTTAAATATTAGTTTTGTAGAAGTTATTTTTTCATTCAATATGATGTATTTTTATTTATTTATTTTGTATGTAAAAATTTATTTTATATCAGTTTTAATCAAAACATGTATTTTTTTAAAATTATGACTAAAAATATATTTTTAAAATCTTAATTTTTTAAACCAGCAACAATTAAGAGAATTCTTTTTTTAATGTTACTTGATTTATTTTTACTTTTTTTTAGATCAATATATGAGTATACCTTGATGCAAAGGCTTATATAATTATAGTGGGTAGTTACGTGCTGTCTTGTCTTTTCATGAGAATTGAAGCCGTCAACATATCCTCACTAATTATTGTTTAGCCATTATTTTCCAGGACATGATTTACGGTTTGGAAGTGTGGTGGTAGAAAAAAAAAATATATATATATATATTATATATATATATATATATATTATATATGCGCGCGCACGTATATTTAGATTTAATAACAAGTTTTTTCAAGTTCATTAAAAACTTGGCCAAAATAAATAGGTTTATTGGCCTACATACCAAAAAAAATAATCAAAAACCCATGTTTCTTTTCAAAAGAATTAAAAAAAAAAAAAAAAACAATGATTCTCAATTTACAAGAGTTTTTTGAACAAAAGGACCAAAGTTGATGTTCGCCACTCTTGGGGTCCAAAGCCCAATTACTATCATTCATATGGATTCAACGTTCCTTTTTTAGTAACCTGGACAAAATCTCTCGTTTTTAAGGGATAAGCATTATTTTTCACACGTTTTCATTTTAGAAAGGGATCATGTCTTGACTTCAAAAAAAAATATGGGTTATGTCTATTTTTAGCAATTTCAATAAAAAATATTTTAAGATTTAATGTTAACATCTTTGACGAGTTCTATTTTTAGAAGATTAATATTATTTTCTAACATATCTAAATACCAACATCAAACTTTACACAAAATTAGAAAAAAAAAAACTAAAAAAATAAGGATAATAAATGACAATCATAAAAACCAATTTAGAAGAAAAAGCACTTAATAAAATATAACCTTTCATAATATGGTAAGGATGACATTTTTCCCCTTAGACATAATTAATCATTACCTTAATCTCTAGAACCAATACTAACTTTTAAGATCCCTAATTACTAAAATAACAACTCCAATATTTATTTTCAACGATGCATATTTTTGAACCTCCCACCCAGGCGCAACACATGATGCTTGACAAACTGTGTACCACCATGGTTGAATGACCATGTTGCGTCTGCTTCAAAATAGCTATTGATGTTCTTGCAAAAATTGCCATTGGTTGGAGTGATTAACCATGAGTAAGTATATGTAGGTATCTTGAGACTCTGGTGATACTCATTTAAACAATCCAACTGAGCCATCAATGAAGAGAAGAGAGATTGGAAAAGGGAGGGAGAAGAAAACTCTTTTTCTAGTAGTCCGTGAGGCAGTTTGATGCTGTGCGCGCCTTGATGGACTCTCTTTTAACTCAAGTACGATAATAGGCCTTACATGAATTCGACTTGCTGCTGCAAATTAGTATTATAAGGAAATGAGGTGAACACTATCAAGAAACCCGATACCATGATCCGTTAATTTTATACTCGGATATGCACTATGATTGAAGAAATGCCCTGGCAACCATGGGTTATAATATGGGCATCAACCAATTAAATGCATGCCACCACAAGTTCCACCCATAAAAAGCCCTTTGCCAAGAAGACGGTCAATATAACTTGTCTCCCGCCATGTCTACATTCACCATCAAAATGCCATAATGAGATCAAGAACCAATTCGAGTAGCGTGGCCATTACACAAACGAAAGTGATGAACAGAAATAATGAATAATTGTTCATGAGATCTACCCTATGATTGTACTCCTGTTTTGTTTTAGTTCCTCGTGAGGGAAGGAAAAAGGCTAAATGTACAAAATAATATAAAATAAAAAACAAAAGGAAAGGAAAGAATACAATAGAATGTCAAGACTTTATTACATCCCTCCGCCCCATCCTCGTCACCATTTTGCGAGTTTTGAGAAATGACATGTTAAATTCAGCACAATGAATACAAAAGGGTAAAATTTCACCTAAAAAATGGAAATGCAGGAGATTCCAAGGGGGGGACAAAAACTGAATTTTGTTATTTCTTAAAAACCGGTATAATTTCCGAGTCCTCGGACTGTCAAAATTGTTTTTTCAGAAACAGTAACGTAAAAAGAAAAAAAAGAAAAAAACAAAACCTTCTTATGGGCCCATCAACCCATCAATTGTATAGGAAAGAGACTTAGCCCAGTCAGCTCGAAGAAGCAGTGTTTGTAATGTCTGCATCACATTGTATCCTGGATCGAGCTTCCGTTGCCAGCCCTAACGGAATCGGAAAACCACCAAAAGAAATGATATTGAATTACATCCCCTGTTAATGATAACAAGCACTAATATATGGAATAGGTTCCCTTATAGCCAGTAAGCTAGCTACTTCATAACATATCACCATGTAGCTACTTCTGGGCCTCTTTTAGCAAACATCAAATTTACTTTCATTTTGCAGACATCAATAAACAAAACTACAATCTTTAAGGAAAGCAGGAAATAAAAAATTAGAAGAGTGGAGAAAAAAATCGAACTTTTTGCAGTAGGATCACTTGTATATTACAATTAGAAGTTGCAAATCTGACCCCAATTCAAATCTATACAGTTTAACCAACAAAGAAATAGTTTATAGCCATGATCACCCATTCAAATCTGAACCCAATTTTCAAACATTGTATTCGTCAATTCCCAAGTTCCACAAACCTGAACCTGATCTCAACTGACCAATGGTTTCCCCCATTTGTCTTAGATTTTTTTTTTTTTTTTTTTATCTTTTAACAAGTCTTGGATAAATTCAGTTCCCAAATAATTAACATGTAAATGCAGAATGCCATTTTACTCCACATTTTGTCTTTCCTCATAAAAAGCACTTTATGTTTTGCCTATGAGTTCTTGTCCCTACCCTGTTGCTAAAAACATCAAGAACCCAGGCTATTGTCCTTGTAATGAAACATTAAGCCTTAAGGTAAAAGGAAAGAACTAGGTTACCTCAAGAACCAAGGTTGTGACCATGACGGTGCAAACATTGCCATCAATATTAACTCTATGACGCCTGACTTTCTCAAGTAATTGTTGCATGCAATCTGCAGGATGGACTAGATCACCCTCAGGAGTACCCCAGAAAGTGAATGACTCTTCCACTTCCTGTTAGAAAAGGAAGTTATGTATTGCAAATTAAGATATAAAGTCAAAGTTATTTTTAATACAGAAACCCCAAATGAAAAGAAGCACGGGAAGGATATCAAAATGTTCACAACTCTGTTATGAAACCATTAGTCCACCTTTTTTTCTCCAAAAAATACAACCCAGAGGAATAAATTACATGCATACTAAAAACTTTCAGTTCACTAAACAGATTAAAATTTGAAAACACTGCAAAGTTCCCAATAACCTTAATAGACTATTTTATTCTCTTCTATTCACAATAGCTCTTTGCTTAGAGAGATTCAACTTTCAAGCCCACGTGTTTTACCACCTAACCAAATAACAATGGAAAAGCAATTAATAACACGAGAAATAATATACCATCTTCTGATTTGTCACCACAACCTAAAACTAATGTAAAATTCCACTATCCTAATAGAGAAGGTAACTCATTGCATTTTTAACACAATTATTCCCAGAAAAGCAGAAAAAACCTATGCACCCCATATCTTACTTCAATAAAGGCCTTTGGATTTGGGCAGTTTTGTCGCTTTGACAAGCTTAGTGCAGATTCTGCTGCAGTTCGGCCATCCCGGGTGGCTACTGCTTTAAAAAAATTGATCAAATTAATGCGATCACCCTGAGAAAGTTCAGCAGTCATGCCAACATCAAGGAAAATGACATGAGGCTTTGATTTAAAGAGCCGTTTCCGTGAAGAACTGTTCTGAGAAAGCCGGACAAGGATATTTCCAGGATGCATGTCTGCATGTATAAAGTTGTCCACCTGAAATAAGAAATACCCCATTTTCTAAATGAAAAACACTTAACAATTTTCCACTCATAATTGAGAACTTCAAGACAAAACATTGATGGCGGCACCTAAACAAAGTATGAAAAAAACTTACCAGAAGCATTTTCAGAAGTGCATGAGTTCCAATGTGAGCAAGGGCACTTTTAATTCGATTCTGACCTTCAAGGTCATCTACATAGTGCGAGACACTTTCTCCTTGCTCATATGATTCCACCAAAACAGCAGGATGCACAAGTGGATACACAGGCTTGGGAAAAGAAACATCCTTCCACCTTCGGAAGTTATATATAAAGCGGCTTAATTGCGCAGCTTCCCTTGCAAGATCCACTTGAGACATCATGAAAACACCAAACTGTTGCAGGCTCTCATCCAGTCTCAGCCAATTCAAAGTTGGAATAAATGTTGATATCTTTGCAACCAAGTTTATTATCATAAAGTCTCTTCTAATTGATTCACCAACACCAGGATGTCTAACCTTTACAGCAACTACGGTAGGCTTTGTCTGTTTTTTACCAGGGTAACGAAATCTCAGAGTGGCCCGATGCACTTGAGCAATACTTCCAGATGCTACAGGAACTTCTTCAAAACCCTCAAAGATTTCAGAAAGCTTGCGACCAAATGCTCTTTCAATAGTTTTCTTTGTGTAGGCAAAACTATGTTCAGGAGCTTTGGAATGCAGCTCTGAAAGCTTGGTGCATAAATCTCTAGGGAATAGATCTGGCCGGGTAGCTGCCCATTGACCCCATTTTATAAATGCTGGACCTGCTTTCTCCAGTGTCCGATGAACAACATGAAGCCATATTTTCCTAAACTCTGGTCCACAAGAATCGGCAAATGGAGCCATCATCATGCTGGGCGAGAACAAAATTGCTAAGTAAATAGCTCTCACTAACACCACAAATGCATCTACAACAGCAGATACTAACAACGTGACATAAGCATGCCCATCTTGTGCACGCATATACAAAGAATTCGGATAAAAATCCGATTCCACCAACGTTCTTTGTGCCCATGCCACCTGCCCACACGTCAACGCTAAAGCACTGGGAACCACCAAATGAGACCGTGTCAAAGCCAAGCTAACTGCTTGAGCTATCCTACTTATCCGAGGAAAACTCCGGCCATTAGCAGAACCTTTCCTGCATAGCCTTTTCCAAGCAAGCTGGGCATTGCGTGTCACCACATCACTTGTAGATGAATAACAACTTGTAAAATACTTCCGTCCAAACTGCTCTTTAACATTGTACAATGCAAAAGACGAATGCCCTCTCGGAAAGCTATATTGCGAGTAATATCTAAATTGCGGTAAATGCAAACCAACTGAAACTACTGTCCCATACTTTTTTACTTCCAATAATCGATCACTACTACTTTTCTGTTTACTGAAAATCAACCGTGCCACTTTTTTAATATTTCCAATCGTCAAAAACCTGCAATTCAAATCAAAGATTTCAATAATAAAATCTAAAATACTTAAAACTGTAAAACAGAATTATAACTTACATACTCAATAAAAGACCTTAAGTAAAACAATCATATTTTAGGCTCTATATGTAATATCTACGAAATACACAAATAAATACCATATACCAAGCATCCACGATGCTTAAAGTTGTAGCTAAAGATAAATTAAATATAAAGATCATAAATTTCCTATAATTTCTAAATCCTAGACATGGAATTACAAGTTCATTTAAAATTAATCAAAATCAATTGCTCAAAATCTAAAAACGAATTCGCTCAGAGAGGAGGGCGGGGATCAACCAACCTGGACATAGCGATCGAGAAGCAAGACGATTAGCAGATGAAGCTAACGTGCGCGGGAGGTGAAAAATGGAAGCTCTGTTGATGATTGTTGTTGATGCAAGCATTTTCTCATGGATTCTCCTCCTTTTGAGCTGCTTTATGGATTTTTGTTTACCTGCCGACCTTGGTGAAACGCATCGACTTAGGGGGCTTTTTGTGTTTTGGGAGGTGGAGGGCGAGGAGGCAACGTATTGAATTTGAGACCTAAAGATTGGAGGGCAAAAAAGAGGGAGAAGGGAGAGACAGGAGAAACGTTGGGCCTGTTATTGGGCCCATCGTATCAGCGCTATTTTACGCGGTTCATTTTGTATCCACGTCTATTATTAATTAACTAGATCTACGCTATTATTTTTTTAATAAAATATTTAGACGCTTCAAGGATTTTTATTTAAAAAAATAAATTTAATAATTGGTGTTATAGTCCGAATAATTAAATAATTTGGATTTATTTAAATTACACAGAAAAAAAAGAAAAATAATATCAAATGAGAAAACATATATATATATATATATATAAACTGATAAATAAGGATTTAAAAAAAAAAAAAGAGAAAACAATGAACTATCAACTTGGAGTAAAATAAAAAATAATAAAAAATTTATAAAAAAGTTAAGAAAAACAAATCATAAATATAAAAATCAAATTGAAAACACAAACACATGATGAACTTAAATATTGCTTAAAAAAAGTTTACACTTTAAAGGATATTAAAGACATGTTGACAACGTCTATTACCACAAATAAGCTCATGCATTACTTAAATTTAATTAATGTCTTCATATCCTAAATCGAAGACATTCTAACCTATTTTTCCAAGTAGAGTTTTCTCTATTTTTCTTATAAAAAATGGATGTTTGTTAAAATGAAAATTATTATAGCTTGTAGCTCATATATAAATGTCAAAGTGGAGCAGAATGACGTTATGATTAGGGAAAAAAATTTGATGTGTTAAAAATAATTTTCACAAATTGGTATGATAAAAGAGTATTAGAAAAAAAGTTATTAATACTTCTTGGACGGTTATAATTTCTTGGATGACTAGATTTTCTTGAATGGTTTAAGATATGTTACAGATACATATATACAATGTAACCCTATTTTTTCATAGTGAAAAATAGAAGTTCATTGCTCCCAGTGGATATAAACATATTACAGAACCATGTCAAATCCTATAATTTTTTTCTATTTTCTCTTATATTGCAATATTCGTTAATAATTGCTACAACTTTTTCATAACAATAAAAATATATATATATATATACCAATAATGTATTAAAAACATAGTTGTTATTAATCAGAGCATATCCACAATTTGAAAAGAATAATCAAACTTGGTTCTGGACATTATAACACCTATTTCATCGTTTCTTAATAACTAATGAAGATGATATTATAACTGAACAAAAGTGGTAAACCAATGTTACATAAGCTGTTTTAAATGTATTTCATTTCAGCTTCAAACCAATACAATAAACTCAATACTATACAAATTATGATGCATCATTTGAAATCCAATTTTAAGACCTGTTTGTTAATTTTACATTTCAAAATCGTTTTTTTGTTAATATTTTTTTAATTTTATATTTGCTTTAAATCAATATTTTTTAATATTTTCAAATTATTTTGATATTTTGATATCAAAAATATTTTTTAAAAATAAAAAAATAGTATTTTAATGTATTTTCAAGAGAAAAACATTTTCTAAAACAACTATTACCACACTTTTAAACACTAAAAAAAGCAAAATCAAAACTGTTTTTAAGAGTTGCAAAGAAGAAGGAAATCGTCAAAGATGGCAATCAATCCATATTTAGCCATGTTGAAAAGCTTTGACAGATAGCAGATCTTAAGGAATGATCAAAACAACATCAATAACATAACTCTACTGGCTTGTAACATCAAGAAATGGAATTGGAAGGATGAGAAATGTGTGTGCCACGTTGCAAAAGGTCTTAGAAGATTGACACGCACAAGAAGTTCAATGATTTGATAACGGGACACGTTTTGGTCTGTGTCATTTCTGTCGGTTATGGAGATTGATGGATTCCTTTACCATGGACGGGTGATTTTTTTCTCTCTTTTTCTTCCTTTTCTGAGGAACAATGGACTTTATTTTTTTTACACATTTCTTCAGTTTCCATCACGGTTATAAAACCTGAATTAGTTTGATAGATTGAAATGGAATTCGAGATCTAGATAGGCTCGAGCTGGAAAAATATAAAAAGAAAAAAAAAATTATCCTAATAAAAAATCCGAGTTGATTTGCAATCTCAAGCCTAATATAATAAAAAATGGGTCCATAATCCATAGACTTTAGTTTATATATATATATATATATATATATATATATATATATATATATATATAATCTAATCAAAATTTTGGTAATTGACCTACTTCAATTTATGACCTAAATCTAATCCATATCTGTTTTACAACTATGGTTTTCACTTCAATTTAATTAATACATAAAAGTGGATAATTGATTTTTTTTTTTTTGTATGTGAGTTTATTCTTACATAATTATTTCATATTAGAACTTTAGAAAATATTAAGAAAAATAAATTCTTATGATTACATTAATTTTGATAGATAGTTTTTTTTTTAATAGATGAATAAAAAATAATAAAAAATATTTAATTTTCTTGACAAATAAATTACATAGAAAGCTAAAAAAGCTCAACTATTCATTGTGCACACACTCACATTTTAGTGTGAACTTACTATTTTGCCTTTTTAGAGCAAGCTCGTTTAACATGGATTTTTGAAGGTAGGAAGATTTTTATGAGACTCATTAATCATTACAAGAAAGAATGAGGTTAATCAACATTTTTATATCTTTGTTACATAGTGTAATTATTAAATTACCTTTAAAAGAAGAAGAAAAATCATGCTTCGATGAAGGGATTTTTTGAGCTTTTCATTTTTTTTATATAGTGCAATTACTTAAATGCACTTAAAAATAATTTTTATTAACTTCAAATGCAAGGAAACTTTAATCATTTTCTTATGATTTTTTTTTTGTTATTCTTATATGATGTCAAGGGTACCTGGACCTTTTAATTTATAAAATATAGTTTAAATAAAAAAAGGTTGGAGCATGCAAGCACGTGTTAGCAGATAGGTATTATTTACACGCACACGACACCAAAATAACTTTGAACGACATTGTTCAGGACAACGTTCAAAGTGCTTCACCACCCTATCAGATGGCAAGGCTTGTGCTACTAGAAGATTGTCGGTTGAGCTCTCATCACATGTTTTTTTTCCTTTCCTCTCTCCCCTCTTAATAAACATGCTAACCATTACCAACAAAAAAAAAAACAAAAAAGTCTACTTATAATTTCAATTTCTTTAATCGGTGCATGCGGGGTTTCAAGCATTTATTAGTTACATCAACATCTCCAACGGGCAAATACTCATTGTTTAGTTTTCTACTTGAGCTCTTTGGTGTGCAACAATGGCGTCCCTCAGAGAAGCATCTATTGCCTGTGTTGCAATCTTCATGTTTATTACAACGGAATTTAATTATTCGGCCTCTTGCTGCTGCCAATTGTGAACCTAACAATCAAGTTTTCAAAATATTAATTAATTAATTCTTAATATATCACAAAAAATAAGTATATAAAACAAAATAATTAAGAACGAAGCAAATGTTACATTTGAGAGAGAAAGACTAACAAGCTGCAATGGTCAATAGCACATCTAAAAATGCCAGTTTGAGTGAAGATTTCTCCATAGTTTTTTTGTTTTTTTTTTTCTCAGCCGATTTCTCTTCACTGAATATGCCAATGGCTGTTCTTGATGCCATGCTATATGTCGCACGTGTGCGGCGTCGCGGCGAAAATTATATATTGTGTTTCCATTTTCTTAATCTACCATGTAAATCTATATATATCTATAGGGATACAAAAAAAAAAGTCTTTTATTGGTAGAAAATGGAATGGGAGTCGCCACCTAGTATTTTGGTCACTAGGAACCCTAACTGGTCTCAGAGATCGGGTACGGGGACTGGTTGCGTAAAGGGAAGGTATTAGCACCCCAAATACGCCCTACCTAAGGTAAGCTGCATTGTTTTATTGTCTGATAAAAACTAAGGTATTTTCGTGTTTTCCTAGATGTTGGTTTGTCTATGGTTCAAGAAAAATCCTCCTCGGTAAGAAAGACTTTATCTTATCGGGTAAAATCATAACCGTTCTAACGTCCATACCAAAATTTCATTAATAATATTTAGGAATACGTTTTACGTATAAATTCGTAATCCCAAATACTAAAAGAAAACAAAAAAAAAAAAAGATTTTTTTGATTTTTTGAAATATTGGCCTAGTTCTCATGGCTTAAAAAACTGGTTATTAAAGCCAAAATGCATGCTAATACATATATTGTTTTGAAAATTTTCTTTGTTGTGTGAAAATATGATGTTATAATATTTATATATATATATTGGAGAGACTAGGCCGTATGCATGAAAACAAAACCCTTTTTTGGAAAATATTTATTTTTTGATGTTTTAACAAAAATCGGGTATTTTAATACTGGGTTTGTATTCTTACTGTATAAAAATACAACCCAATATTAATCCACTTTGATAAAAATATGCAGAAAAATCAACAATATTTTTAGGGACTTTTTAGAATTTTTTTGAAAGCAAAAACATTTTTTATTCTGAAAATCTTTGATATTTTGACGAAAACCGGGTATTTTTAACACTGGTTTTGTATATTTTACGGTATAAAAATACAAACCAACATTAAACCACTTTGACAAAAACATGCAGAAAAATCAACAATATTTTTTAAGATTTTTCAAAATATATTTTTTAAAGAAAAAATATACATATATAATATAATATATAATATAATAATACACACACACATATATATATAATTCACGTCCTGCGTGAACAGTAGGACGTGAATTATATTTCACGCCTACTGTTCATGCAGTGAACAGTAGACAGGGAGGAAGAAGAAGAAAAGGAGGAAGAAGAAGAAGAAAAAGGAGGAAAGGAAAAGGAAGGAGGAGGAAAGGAAGAGGGGCTCACTTGGCCGAAGAGGTTGTGGCTGCTGCGATGAGGTGGTTCAGCCGGTGGTTGCAGCGGTGGAGTTGGAGGAAGACGGCGTCGGTTTCCTGTTGCAGAGGAAGAAAGAAGAACAAGAAAAATCTGCAGAAATTGGGCGAAAATGCTGGTTTTTGGCTGACTTTGGACCTGAATTTTTTTAACCCTCAGATCATCAAATCCGACTCTATTTATAGGCTGTGGAAGAGGGCAATCTTGTCTACGTTGGGGAAAAATTGCAGACCTTGATTCAATTGGGAAACATCTCAACCGTTGGCTCAAAGTGGGCACCTCGAGCTGCCAAATTTGGCAGCTCCAGGCTGTGAACTGCCCGAGGTGGCCACTTTGAGCCACTCAACGGAGCCGTTTCTAACTTTTCCGACCCGACCGGACCATTCTCCGGGATAAAGGGGTTTCATGTGGATATGTTGGTGCAAGTTTTGTCGGATTTGGAGGCCACACGAGCCGGAAAACGCGCCTGGAAAGCAGCCACTCAGGCAGCTTTTTGAGGAAGAAAGTGAACAGTAACCAGCCGATGTTTTTAATTAGTCCTCCAGTTTTCAAATTCTTCAATTTGACCCCGAATCAATACAATAAAGCACCCCTATTTACGCGCCTTTTCCAAATTGGTCCCTGGTTTCGGATTTTCACAATTAAGTCCCCAATTGGCCCTTAAACTTCAATATTTATACAATTGAGCCCCTGATTTGACCCAATAAATTCCTAAAAAATATATTTTGGCCCCAGAACTTAAATTTCTCCAAATTAAAGCCCAAATTGACTTAAAAATCAATTTTTCTTGGAATCAAATCTTCTATAAATTCAAATAAAAATCCAATGAAGTCCATAAACATCTAAATTTGGGCTTTTCTCCTCAAAATTCAAATTTTCCTTCTAAACAGAGCCCTCATCCTTCAAGAATATACTGTCCAAAATCCATCTTTGTATTTTTAACCTCCTTGACCAATTTTTCTGACCACTTTCTGGGCGCTACTGCCTCCTGTTATTTTTCTAGCCCCTTTTGGCTATTTATTTTATTTATCTTTTTTTGGGGACCCAAAAATGGGTTACAACAGATGCCCCCTCTTTATAAAGCTTACGGAGCAGGGGTTTTGCGCAGTAAGATTTATAAAGATAAACCAAAACTGAACTCCCGAAACTGATCTGGTTGGAGCTTGATCGCTCTGAAACTTTGTCTTTACAGCAATCCTCCTCAACCCAAAAACTATGATCAAAATTTAATCATCTCGAGATCCCTTCTGACGATCTCCTTTAACCCCAAAAACTTGGAATCCCATCCGGCGATTCTTCTTAACCAAGGCTAAAATATGAAGTCCCTTCTAGCGACCTCCTTTGACCAATATCGAAATGCGAGATCCCTTCTGGCGATCTCAATCAACTTGGAATCTCATCTGACAATTCCTTTACTCAACCAAATACAAAAATGCGTAATGGTCTCATTGTATGGGTGACCTACCCAAGAAAAATGATGGTCTCATTGTATGGGTGACCTACCCAGAAAAAAATGAAGAATGGTCTCATTGTACGGGTGACGAACCCTAGTGCTGGTCTCATTGTACGGGTGACGAACCCTAGAAAAATGATGAATGGTCTCATTGTACGGGTGACGAACCCTAGTGCTGGTCTCATTGTACGGGTGACGAACCCTAGAAAAATGATGGTCTCATTGTATGGGTGACCGACCCAAGAAAAATGTTGGTCTCATTGTACGGGTGACGAACCCTAGTGTTGGTCTCATTGTACGGGTGACGAACCCTAGAAAAATGATGGTCTCATTGTATGGGTGAGAAACCCAAGAAAAAAGATGGTCTCATTGTATGGGTGACGAACCCAAGAAAAAAGATGGTCTCATTGTATGGGTGACGAACCCAAGAAAAATGATGGTCTCATTGTATGGGTGACCTACCCAAGGGGAAGAATTCTGTAAACTCCATGCTTTTCTAAGAAATGGTTTCAATATGAGGTCCCTTCTAGCGACCTTCCTTGATGAATGTCGAAGTACGAGATCCCTTCTGGCGATCTCAAATAACTTGGAATCCCATCTGGCGATTCCTTTTATTCAAAGCTGAAATATGAGGTCCTTTCTGGCGACCTTCATCGAAATATGAGATCCCTTCTGGCGATCTCCTTTAGCCAAACAACTTGGAATCCCATCTGGCGATTCCTTTTACCAAAGCTGAAATTTGAGGTCCCTTCTAGCGACCTCCATTGATGAATATCGAAAACGAGACCCCTTCTGGCGATCTCAAACAACTTGGAATCCCATCTGGTGATTCCTTTTATTCAAAGCTGAAATATGAGGTCCCTTCTGGCGACCTTCATCGAAATATGAGATCCCTTCTGGCGATCTCCTTTAGCCAAACAACTTGGAATCCCATCTGGCGATTCCTTTTATACCAAAGCTGAAATTTGAGGTCCCTTCTGGCGACCTCCATTGATGAATATCGAAAACGAGACCCCTTCTGGCAATCTCAAACAACTTGGAATCCCATCTGGTGATTCCTTTTATTCAAAGCTGAAATATGAGGTCCCTTCTGGCGACCTCCATCGAAATACGAGATCCCTTCTGTCGATCTCAACAACTTGGAATCCCATTTGGCGATTCCTTTTTACCGAATGCTATCGATGTCGTTCTTCCTGCTGGCAGGGTTTGAAAACCATTATCTTCTCTTCTTGTTGTTCTAGAATCAACTCAATGATTCTTTCTTCGTCCATAATCTTGTTGGAATGCACTAAGATCTCCTCCTGTAACAATCCAAAAACATACATGCCATGATTTATGATTAGATGCAATGCGTGTATTCGTACCTGGTTTTGAAACATAGGCCCCATCCTCTTCTTCTAGTTCATGAGACTCCCTCTTAACATGAACTTGCTTTTGAAGTCGTATGCTAGATTCATCTCTCGTGTTGCCTATCATATTCTTGGAGCAGGAGTCTTTGACTTTCTTCAAGTAGTCCTTTTCTCAAAATGTATGACTTGTATTTGCCTTTTTGTCATGCTTTTGTCAAATGCTTTAGCTTGGTTTTCAAATCTATAGGCTTTCGTAAAACTTTTCATAAAACATCTCGTCTTGCCCCCAGTGTAGGGGTGCGATATAAGTCTGGGCTTTTATATAAAGAATAAATCCATTCAGCCAGTGATAAACTTTTTTAGTGAGTGAAGGGATAATGATTTTTTTTTTTTTTTAATTTCAAAATACACATTGTTATGGTTGATAAACTCTATTCTTTAAATGACAAATACAGATGATTATAAAGTGACCACTTAATCATTTATCCATGCAATTCATTATGCTATCAATGATAGGGTTGTACTTTAGGGTTAGCTTTTCTTAAATTTCACCTTTGACCGATTTATGATACTTTCTTTGTAACCACTCAACTTTGTTTAAAAAGGTGCATAATCTCATCATTTATTTAAAGAAAAGGTGGGCTCAAAGACAAACACAAAAACTGGCTGACACATGAGCTCTGATTGCCCACTAGAGAAAATAAAAGCAATGACAAAAGCAAATGACAAAAACATGCTAAGGCAAATAAAGTTGTTTTACATTTTGAAAACTACGAGAAGTTCTTGGGTCAACCGGTTTTGAAACTTCTTCTATTGTGTGGAAAGTCAACCGAGGCAATGCTTCATCTTCCTTCCCCACTTGCGTTTCCTTGTCATCTCTTTCGATCTTACCTTCTTCATTATTGACAATTCTTGACCAAGGTTTTCCAGCCCTTTATCCACTATTACTTGCGTCATGACTAGGCAATGGTTTTGAATTGATGTTGGGTGGGTCTTCAAATGACACCCATCCTATCTTGATGAGCTCCAACAACCTTTTCTTGAAAGCATAACACGTTTCAAGACCATGCCCGGGGATACCAGCATGGTACTCGCAAGCCAATTCGGGCTTGTACCAGATAGGGAATGGTGGCTGTAGTGGTAATGTGGGGATAGGAGCTATTTGTCCAATGCTCAGTAATTTGGCATACATGTCCTTCAAAGGCATGGGTAATGGCGGTAGTTGTTCTGAAATGTATCTTGTGTTTGGTCTTTGGTGGTTGTTTTGGGTGTTTGACTGGTCATTTGTTTGATTAGGGAAAAAAGGTTTGTTAAAGTTTATGTGGGCCACATGGGAGGTAGGTATTTGTGGGTTATATGAATCCGTTATCTTGTCATTGGACCCCACCTTCGAAGTTGTTAACGGGACCTTTCAATTTTCTTCCGAAAAAACCCTTTGTCTCCGATGGCTCAATTATGCGTCCAGCTTTAATCCCTTGCTCTATTCTTTCCGCTATGCGTACAACATCATAGAAATGTTGAGATGAGCTACCCATTAAATGCTCATAGTAGGGTGCCTTGAATGTGTTGGCGAACAAAGTCACCATCTCCGTTTCTATCAAAGAGGGTTGCACATGCATGGCCTCGTCCCTCCATCTTTGCGCATAAGCCCTTACTGATTCTTGGCTTCTCTTTTCCATTGACATAAGGCTTGTTCGATCCGGAGCAATTTCCAAATTAAACTTGTATTGCTTAAGGAAAGCCTCAACTAAATCCTTCCATTTCTTAATCCTGGCATTATCCAGCCTCATGTACCAACTTAACGCTGACCCCGATAGACTGTCTTGGAAAAAGTAGATCAGTAACTTATCGTCATGAATCACCTCAGTCATCTTATTGCAATAAGATCGAAGGTGAGTGTTTGGGCATTCCAACCCAGTGTACTTTATAAACTCAGGTATCCTAAAATCTTTTGGTACCGTGATGTTAGGTACCAAGCATATTTCAGACGCTCGCATGGGGTCAAACCAGTCATTTCCCTCGACTGCTCTTAACCTTTCTTCTAAGGCTGATATCTTGTCATCGTTCATAAAACCAGTTGACCTATTATCGGAAGGCCCATCTGCTGTCAAATCTACAGTGATGTGAGCTTGAGGGGGCTGAACGGGAATGGCAGGTGTAAAGTGCTGCCCCGTCACTGAATCTGCCCCCAAGTTCTGAGATACCCCCGGGACATGAACTGATGGTGCTCCTATAGGTGGTTGGGTAGACGTTCCCTCCCCATTCTTGGCTCTTAAAAGTTGCTCAAGCAGATTGGTCATTCGAGATACTTTATTCTTTACGGCTTCCAATTCACTTTGGTAGTGGGATTCTAGGATGGCTCTCTCTTCATTCTCCATTCTTGATCTTAAACGGGTTTGATGTACTCTGGGTGTGGGACCTATGTTTCACGATCTGGAATGCATATGATAATTTAAAAACAAAATGCGTGATGAAAATGTGATGCACAAGTGATGTGTGATGAGTATAATATTGCAAATAAGATACATAACCTAAGGACCAGCTCTATTTATTAAGTGAGAGTGGGTAGTTTTTCTATCTAGTCTTGAAGGGTCTCATATCTGCCCAGTGACGTTCTTCGTAAAGACAGTATAGGGGCGTTGCAAGGAACAATTAAGACACGTATGCCCACCATTACCAAGCAGGCACTCAGATATGAGTTGGGTGTTTCACGCATTTAAACCCTGACCAATAGTCTTAGGGTAAATCGCTAATTCCCCACTTAACTTAAGGCTTGTGTGTGCTTCTCAAAATAAAAGCAAGTGATGCATGGGACAATTTTATACAATGCATAAATAATACGCGTAAAATAAAAAACAAACATGCAAATAAACGGAAAGGCATATTAACAATAAACACACAAAAACACAAACAAATCAGACAAAAACAAAGCTTAGTCTACAAGGTCCCCAGCGGAGTCGCCATTCTGTCGCACGTGTGCGGCGTCGCGGCGAAAATTATATATTGTGTTTCCATTTTCTTAATCTACCATGTAAATCTATATATATCTATAGGGATAAAAAAAAAGTCTTTTATTGGTAGAAAATGGAATGGGAGTCGCCACCTAGTATTTTGGTCACTAGGAACCCTAACTGGTCTCAGAGATCGGGTACGGGGACTGGTTGCGTAAAGGGAAGGTATTAGCACCCCAAATACGCCCTACCTAAGGTAAGCTGCATTGTTTTATTGTCTGATAAAAACTAAGGTATTTTCGTGTTTTCCTAGATGTTGGTCTGTCTATGGTTCAAGAAAAATCCTCCTCGGTAAGAAAGACTTTATCTTATCGGGTAAAATCATAACCGTTCTAACGTCCATACCAAAATTTCATTAATAATATTTAGGAATACGTTTTACGTATAAATTCGTAATCCCAAATACTAAAAGAAAACAAAAAAAAAAAAGATTTTTTGATTTTTTGATTTTTTGAAATATTGGCCTAGTTCTCATGGCTTAAATAAACTGGTTATTAAAGCCAAAATGCATGCTAATACATATATTGTTTTGAAAATTTTCTTTGTTTGTGTGAAAATATGATGTTATAATATTTATATATATATATTGGAGAGACTAGGCCGTATGCATGAAAACAAAACCCTTTTTTGGAAAATATTTATTTTTTGATGTTTTAACAAAAAATCGGGTATTTTAATACTGGGTTTGTATTCTTACTGTATAAAAATACAACCCAATATTAATCCACTTTGATAAAAATATGCAGAAAAATCAACAATATTTTTAGGGACTTTTTAGAATTTTTTTGAAAGCAAAAACATTTTTTATTCTGAAAATCTTTGATATTTTGACGAAAACCGGGTATTTTTAACACTGGTTTTGTATCTTTACGGTATAAAAATACAAACCAACATTAAACCACTTTGACAAAAACATGCAGAAAAATCAACAATATTTTTTAAGATTTTTCAAAATATATTTTTTAAAGAAAAAATATACATATATATATACATATATAATATAATATATAATATAATAATACACACACACATATATATATAATTCACGTCCTGCGTGAACAGTAGGACGTGAATTATATTTCACGCCTACTGTTCATGCAGTGAACAGTAGACAGGGAGGAAGAAGAAGAAAAGGAGGAAGAAGAAGAAGAAAAAGGAGGAAAGGAAAAGGAAGGAGGAGGAAAGGAAGAGGGGCTCACTTGGCCGAAGAGGTTGTGGCTGCTGCGATGAGGTGGTTCAGCCGGTGGTTGCAGCGGTGGAGTTGGAGGAAGACGGCGTCGGTTTCCTGTTGCAGAGGAAGAAAGAAGAACAAGAAAAATCTGCAGAAATTGGGCGAAAATGCTGGTTTTTGGCTGACTTTGGACCTGAATTTTTTTAACCCTCAGATCATCAAATCCGACTCTATTTATAGGATGTGGAAGAGGGCAATCTTGTCTACGTTGGGGAAAAATTGCAGCCCTTGATTCAATTGGGAAACATCTCAACCGTTGGCTCAAAGTGGGCACCTCGAGCTGCCAAATTTGGCAGCTCCAGGCTGTGAACTGCCCGAGGTGGCCACTTTGAGCCACTCAACGGAGCCGTTTCTAACTTTTCCGACCCGACCGGACCATTCTCCGGGATAAAGGGGTTTCATGTGGATATGTTGGTGCAAGTTTTGTCGGATTTGGAGGCCACACGAGCCGGAAAACGCGCCTGGAAAGCAGCCACTCAGGCAGCTTTTTGAGGAAGAAAGTGAACAGTAACCAGCCGATTTTTTTAATTAGTCCTCCAGTTTTCAAATTCTTCAATTTGACCCCGAATCAATACAATAAAGCACCCCTATTTACGCGCCTTTTCCAAATTGGTCCCTGGTTTCGGATTTTCACAATTAAGTCCCCAATTGGCCCTTAAACTTCAATATTTATACAATTGAGCCCCTGATTTGACCTAATAAATTCCTAAAAAATATATTTTGGCCCCAGAACTTAAATTTCTCCAAATTAAAGCCCAAATTGACTTAAAAATCAATTTTTCTTGGAATCAAATCTTCTATAAATTCAAATAAAAATCCAATTAAGTCCATAAACATCTAAATTTGGGCTTTTCTCCTCAAAATTCAAATTTTCCTTCTAAACAGAGCCCTCATCCTTCAAGAATATACTGTCCAAAATCCATCTTTGTATTTTTAACCTCCTTGACCAATTTTTCTGACCACTTTCTGGGCGCTACTGCCTCCTGTTATTTTTCTAGCCCCTTTTGGCTATTTATTTTATTTATCTTTTTTTGGGGACCCAAAAATGGGTTACAACACTATATAGATGGGTGTGGTTGTATGACTGTATAGGGCAGAATCTAAAGAGTATAAATGTATTGCTGGATTTTTAATTATTGATTGCATACCTTTAATTTCTTTAATTTGATTTCCTTAGATATTATGTAGATCCACTTTCCCACAGATATCCCTTTTTAACTCATCTATGGAAATGGTAACTAAAAACCCTCAAAGTTTACCCTTTATTTGTCCAATTTATTCAATTCAATCTAATTAGGGTAAACTTTATTAAATTTTAAGATGAATTCCAATCAAGATTTCCAAAAATGTTCACGAAATAAAACAAATTACCTTTTTTCAAGAAAATTAAAAAAAAAATTCAAAGATTTAGCTCCTTAAACATCTTCAATAGAAGTTTTTTCGAAAATTTATTTATTCTTTCTTAAATACTTTAAAAAAAAAAATTAATGACCGAGTATTGTGGTAACCTTATTAGTTATTAGATTCTTAAAAATAATATGAAAAAAAATTATTTTTTAATTCTTAAAACATTTTTTAAACTTTTTGTTTTTATTTTAAATTGACATTTTAATTCTTTAAGCCTTTCCAAAATTTTAATTGTCATCCAATTTAGTACAATTGATTAAATTGACTAAATCTTGCAAACATACGGTAAATTTTGACAAAATCTTATTATTATTATTATTATTGGTACAATAGCAAGAGTAATTTTGAGGGGATTTATCCCACATTAACTTATTTCGATCTCTCATTCTTTAATGGGCTTGATGGATTGATCTTAACTGTTATTATATAAAAAAAAATTAATAAATAAAAATAAAAATAAAAATATCAATGAAATAATTTTTTTGCTATGTCTTTTGATGTACACCAAAAACATTTTTTTATTAGTGTATATAGAAGAAATTACAATAAAAGAACAATAAAAGAACAAAAAAGAAAAAAATGACATGTAATTGTTTAAAAAGTTGCAACCTAGATATGATCACTAAAAAGCTTAACTAATCAATAAAAATTTTATGGTCCGAGATTGGTTACGTAAAAAAAAAGATATTATTACCCTTTAAACGTCCTACTTTAGACATATTGCATTGATGTCTCTACCTTAAATTATTAAGAGTTTGTTGAATTATACTATGATGGTCTACTTATAATCTTCTTGAGTTAATATTTGACTACGAATACTTCCAATTCTAGCGTTAGTAAATATTATGTAGTCTAGAAAGAAAAGAAAAGACATATATGATATTTTTTACTATGGTGCCAGCGATTAAACCAATAAAAAGAATTGAAATAAAAATACACATATATTTTTATTTTAGGAGAGGAAAAAAAATCATATTCTAGATTTATATTTTACAGTAAAAATTTACAGATCAAATATTTATTGAAATCATTAAAAAAAAAATGAGGAACCCATAAATAAATTAAAAAAGATCTAAATTTTTTTTTAAAAAAAATTTCTGACATTCAAAAAGATCTATTTAGCTGGATATCAAAATAAAAAGGGATGAATTAAAAGATACAAGACATATTGTGTTTTTCCAAATATGCCCTTGACCAAAAAAAAATTGAGCTGGCTGGACCTTAGACTGAGGCCCAGCCTGACCTCCATTGTTCTCCCTTTTTTTGGGATAGATCCAGTCCAATTGTATTAGCTGGGTTGGATTCAGCAAGACCAACCCGGTTAGTAACTTGGTTTTTATTTACAAGGTAAACTAGGATTCATCTTTGCTTTTGGCTTCCTCTCTTTTCTACTCTTTGTTTCTTTTTGGGTTTTTTTGTTTCTCCTTCTTTCCATGTTCTCTTTGTTAGTTAAATTTTCTATGTATTTTTTATCTTTGTTTTTTTTTTTCTGGTTTTCTTTTTGTCTTTATTATGTTTTTTCTCTCCTCATGTTTGCTTGTTCTCTCTATGTTTTTGTCCTGGGTTATGTATCTAGAAATAAAATTAATATAAAAATAGTTTGGATGTAAAGTCTATAATATCTCAAAAAGGTATATTTGATATTTTTCTAAAAATAATTCTTTATCATTTGAGAAAAAAAGGTTAATTGCAATCAATTCCCCAATTTTAAATTTAATACCAATTTAGCCCTCAAGAAAAAAAAATCAGCTCCTCACTCATCAGTCTTTTGCGTAATCTATGGTTTGTTGAATTATAAAAAGTAAATTATTTTTCATTTTAAATAAAAAATGAAAAATATCTTAATAGCAATAATAATAATAAATTAGTATTATTATTATTATTATTATTATTATTATATAATAATAATTGTGTCGTGACTTTACTTTTACCGAAGGAAAATCAAACACATTGTTGTTTACCTGGTCATAATAAAATAGAACGCTCTCCTTTGATGGACTACCATACTGATTAAAATTGTTTTTTTTTTTTTAAATAACACAGTTGTTTTGAAAATAAAAAATAAAAATAAATTGTGTTCAGAAAAGTATTGTGAAATAATAATTCCTTTCAAAGTTTCATAATTAGTTTTAAAAAGTTTTAGATAAAAAGCTAATTATGCTAAATAAAACATGAAAATTACCCTAAAACATTATATCAAAAGTAAGTTGTTATATATATATATATATATATATATATATATATATATATATATATATATATATATATATATATATATTGTGTTTACACATTGAGAATTTATCTAAATTTACATATGTGAACTTGTTATTGATATTAAAAGACTATATGAATTTAAAATAGTGATTTAAGAGTAGACCATAATTATATAGCCTAAACTTTACTTTTGAAATATATGCGATATATGAACTTGAGGAGAACATAATGGTTACTTAGGATTTGACCCATTCAACTTGATTATGATCACAATGAGCTAAAAGATCGTCACTCACACTTGACAACTTTATATAAAATCATGTTCATCTAGCACAAATTATCTTGTTACGTTAAAAGAATAAAATCACCTAAAATAATTTTGCACGTGTCACTTGAACATAACAAAAAAAATACATATTCAAATAACAAATGAATTATCACTTTTCTATTTTATTTTTTAAAAAAATAAGAAGTTGCGTATTAATATCTTTTATCATCCACTTGCATGTCCTTGAACAATAATTAATGATGGTTTATTTATTCCATATTGACTTTACATATAATAAAAACAATAATTATGCAATAACATTACAAAAAAGAGAAAAATATGACATTTAAAAATAATTTTGATACACTAAAGTCCAACCATATACCAAGCAATTTTTTATCTCTTATTTATCAACATTCTTGAACAACGCTTAATAATAATTCATTTAGCCTAGACTTTATGAATAACAAAAACAATCAATAGACAACTAAATAAATCAACATCGTATATACAAAAACGTTATAAAATTTACACCGAGATCAAATAATTGCACCTTGGATAAATCGGTTGTGACTTATTCTCCCAATCTCACCATCAAGTACGTGGTATTGATTTTAATCTTACCTCACCTTTAAGAACAAATTTCTTATGATTTTATATTTTTGGGGTTGCCATGACATGGACACCAGCACTCCAAATAGGAACACGCTTAAAAAACTAATACTTTGAAAATTATTTAAAATTAAAAAAAATAATCATTCAAGGTTTGAAAATGACCTTCAGGAACTACTCGAGATGGCCAAAAGCTGTCGAAAGTGAACTGGGTAGAGGTAGCAGATGAGAATGACACGGGGGTAGCGGACAGACGTGTGGAGACAGCAGCGCATTGGCTACACACACCGATAAGGATGAGATCCTTAAACCTGTTGAATCGAGTTCGCTCGCTCCTCCTCTTCCATTCTACACTGACAATGAACTTCACCGTCGCTCGAGGAGGGGGATAGATGCCAGGAAAACTTTGAGTTTCTTTCTCTATCGGTTTTCTCTCTCTTCACCAGTTCTTGGCTGCTGCTGCTGCTGCTGTTGCTACAGCTACTGCTTTTGTCGTTGTCTATTGATGGTCGTCGGGTGGCTGATGCGTGGAGAAGCTGGAGGAGGGACTGTGGCGGTTTTATGTGTAGATCGATGCTGACAATGGCTATCGGTCAGTTGGATGTTTCGGCGAGGATGAGGGAGACAATGGTCGTGGTCTGTGGTGACGCTGAGATAGGTTATCACGTAGAGCTTTTACTGGCGTAGAGCGGAACTGCTGTTTGGTGAAGAAGAGATTGTTACATAGAATAATATAAATTATATTATAGTTATTTTTATTTACTAGTTTAAGATTTTATAAGATTAAGATAATTTTTTGATATAATATTAGAGTTTTGTTGACCAAGAAATCATAAATTTAAATTTCATCATCTTTATTTATCCAATAAAAATTAGATATAAAATAGTGTAGATCTATATAAATTTCAGGCTCAAAGAATTTTTAATTGAAAAGTTGTATTGCAAAAAATAATATAAATTATATTATGAATCTCATTTAATAGTTTAATCTTTTAGCTTGAGATAATTCTTTAACAGAAAAAAATAAATAGCTTGTATACTTGCTAAGAAAAGGGAGGTTTCTATTTTTTAAACTTGGAAAAAATGATACTGTTATAAGTTAAAAAAATATCATTGTGTAAACCTATATTAATACAACTTTAAGCAATTTTAAATGAGTTATTAAACCTGATTTAAATTAAAATTCAAGTCAGATTTTAATAAATTATATGGAAATTTTTTTGAAACAATACATATTGATATATTGTCTAAATCCATGTGAATGTAAAATGATTAATTTTTTTATCTTGTTAAATTCATTGGTTATGCAAATTTAATGAATTGTTAAGAATTAATCTTGAATTAATTTTATGTCATTGAATCTTCTCGTATACATTACTTTTTATAATTCAATGAATTATTAGAAATTAATTATAATTAATATTGAATTAATCTCATACCATTGAATCATCTTATATTCATTGATTCTGTAAATTTATTAAATAATAAGAAATTACTTTTAAATTAATTATGCATCCCTAGCCTCATGTATAAATAAGGGTGGAGAGATTTCATTCTTGGAAGTTAGAGAAGAAGTTTTGTTATTGAAAATCTAGAAAGCGAGTTGCAGTTTGCACCTATTGATCGGCGATTTGCCTTAAGGATACATAGAGGATACAATCCTCTGCGACAACCTTATTTCATGTCCTGGTTTTGATATAAAATTCAACTGGTTTTTTTGTATAATCAACACTTACCTCATGATTAATTAGGACTTAAATCAACACTTGTGTCATAAAAAAATAAACTCTATATTCATTTTCATTTGTTCCCTCATGTCTAGCATACTAAAAATAATTAACATTCTAATTAAATAGATCAATAAAAAATGAAAATTATATAGCTCATCTAATAATCTATATCCCAACAATACTAATAACATGGTAAGTAGTATGTTTCGTCTCTCAAATTTTACTTTTTCATATTTGATCCCTTTTCTCTGGGCTTTTTATGATTCATTCCATAAGTTCATCTTTCTAAATGTTTAGAGAAAATAAGAGAGGAAGTCACAAAAGTAAAAAAGTAGAGAGAAAATTATTGGATGAAAAAAATTATATCCAACAATAACTTTGATTTTGTTATCCTTGGATTCGTCTATATGAGGAGAACTCAATGAAGGTGATTTTAGCCTTCAATGATGCCCTGCAATATAAATCAAGGCTCGAAAAATGTTATTTTGGTTTGATTTTTAATTTTTTATATAATAAAAATGTGTTTTGTAGTTAATAATGAGTTTCAAATATCCATATGATAATTTTTTTTTATCTTGTTTTTAGTGAAAAATGAAGTTTAAATTTATCTTTTTAAGATTCTTGAATTTTCAATCATTAGAGCTAGTTTTGGTGTTCAAGAAAATGTTTCAAATGGACAGCGACTTATTTGCAATATTCTAAAAAAACAAATATCAGTATCATCTGCTCCTACTGAAAAATATTTAAATTCAGGAGAGCGGGCCTTGATTTTTAGGCTTAAGCATCATTGGGAGTTATGGATTGGGCCAAGCTTTCGGGCTAACATCTCAATCCTAGTTACTTATGATTATTTTTTAAATGACCGTAATATATATATATATATATAGAATTGACTTTAAAAAAATTATTTAAATGATATTTAAATAATTATCAAATTGTGATATATTTTTTAAATAATATTATATCTTTTTATTATAATATATATATATATATATATATATATATATATATATATATATATATAAGGTTTTCCTCATTAACATTCAATACATATAAAATATCTATTTAATTATTTTTAATTTTATATATTTTTTTATATATTTCACATGGAAATTATATATTTATGATTTTTTTCTAATGTTTTTTAAAGACAATAATAAGTTTTAATTTAAAAACACTATACTTCTTAAGAAAAAAATTACACGTTTTTGTGAAAAAAACATTAATAAGAAAATCGATTTTTGATTAGAAAGATACATTTTTCTTCTTATTTCAAATCAATAGAATTTTTTTCTAGTTTTTATTTTTATTTTCTTTATTTTATTTATTTTTTATTCAATAAATCATATTGTTATTAGAAAAGATATGTTTTTTTTTAAAAAAATTAAAATATTAAAAGAAAATTTGACAAAAAAAATATACCTTTCCCTTAATTGAGATATTCATTATATTTCTTATGAATATCTATTATTATTGCCACACAATTAAATAAAAAAAAATACATGTGTATCTATACTTTGCTTTTTAAAATGAAGATTAATTTTTTGTTTTATTTTTTAAGTAGCGTTAACAGCATATTATGCAATTTATCGAATCATATATTTTCAATTCTTTTTATGAAATACAAACACCAATTGGAAGAAATTGGAATGGAATATTTCCAGGCATGCATAGACATAAACCGGAATAAATTAAAGCCAGCCCACATCAATTGGAACAAAAATGATCAAAGCTGGCCGGAAAGGTAGACATGATTATTTTACAGTTAAAGAACGTAGTTTAATTAGTTGATATATATATATATATATATATATATATATATATATATATATATATATATATATAAGAAGTGAGCAGGAGTAGGTGAGTTTACAAAGTCAACTTCGAATCCCTTAAAGAAGGGGTCGTCCCTGAAAGAACAGGATTGGAGGTGGTCACTGATCACGATATGGTGCAGGTTGTCATATAAAAATATTTATATAAATCAAAATCAAGGTAATTAATTAAATTAATAGCAACTAGAAAATTATTATGAGACCCCGGCCGCCAGTCCACTAATTAAGGGATGATCATCGGTTGGTAGGTTTTGTTTTGTTTTTTGATTTGGTAAACGAAGGAAAGTTGGATGCATGAACTGTTCACCAATTGATCGTCCCCTCAAACCTATATAAATCTACAGATCTGCATCCATTTCTCATCATCTCATCCAATTCCTTAATTTACACTGATATCTTTAAATCTTTTGCTTCGCTTAACAACCATGGTTTCTGGAACCATTTTGGGAGAGTACACCTCCGCAGTCCCAGCAGAGAGGCTATGGAAAGCATCATTCTGTGATGGCCATAACCTCATCCCTAAAGTTATGCCCGGAATCATCTCAAACATTGATATACTTGAAGGAGATGGTGCCGGGGTTGGCTCCGTCAAGAAGTTCAACTTCACCGATGGTTTGTTTGAGCTTACAATTCCTAGTTACTCATTATGCATAGTAAACAACTATACATACATGCATCATGTACATGCGGGAGTTGCTCTATTTTGTTTTTGACAATAAGATTCACTTTGTGCAGTTATCAAGGACTATAGCTACGTCAAGGATCGTGTGGTGGTGATGGACCAAGAGAATCACATAGTCAAGTATTCCACCCTTGAAGGCGGCGTTCTTGGTGTCAAAGTGAAGTCCTACAGTGTTGAGGTTAGTTTGACATCAACCAGTGAAGGAGGATGCTTGTCCAAGATGAAGATTGAATATGAATCAATCGGGGACAGCTTACTATCCGAGGAAGATGCCAATAATATGCAGCAAGGAATCTTTGCTATGGTGAAGGCTATTGATGCTTACCTGGTGGAAAACCCTACTGCTTATGCGTGACCAAATATGGAGTCTTGTGGGCATATTTAATGGGTTCAGAATTCTGGTGTTTGCTACGACGTTTGTGTGTATTTGATGTTTTATCGCAAAAGAAATAAATTACTTCTGTCATGGAGATCCATAAATATGCAAGAAATTCTACTATCCTTGAGTGTTTAACACAAAAAGAACGAAATTAGTGAACAATTGTCAACTTCCCTTCAGCGAAGAATGGTAAGGGGGGGTCACATTCCATAACTTGAATGAGCTTTAATCTGTTTTTATTTCTGCATGCTGGCTGGACAACGACTGAGAAAATTGTCCACTCCAATAAAAAATAAATTAATGCGTATAGTTAATATTTATTATAGCACAAACCTATGGGTGGATAGATCATATCATGGAAATGGCCGGCGATCTAAGGAAGATGAGCAAGAACAACTTGCGTATATTAGTTTATGCAGCATGTATTAGACGTCGTAACGATTATCTTTGTGAATCAGGTTAATCAGGAATAGCGTGAATAGAAATGACAATAAAGTTTTATTTTTTATCAATAGAAAAACAAAAATTGAGAGTTACTACGTAATATTTTAGTAATTAAAAACCCTAACTAGTATCAAAGTCTTAAAACAAAAAAGGACTGATTGTGTGAAGGTAAGGTATTAACACCTCTAATACATTTTACATAATGTAAGCTGTATTGTTTATTTATCTAATATATATACTAAGAAATAATTGTGTTTTTTAATTGTTGATTTGTCTAAGGTTTAAAAAAAAAAATTTTTTTCTTAATAAGGATGTTTTTATCTTATCACATTAAAAACCTAATTGTTCTAATGCCAACAAAAAAAAATAAATTGTCTTTTTATTTAATATTAGAAATATGATTTATGTACAAGTTCATAATTTCACATATTAAAAGAAACAAAATAATTTTTTTATATATTTTTGAAATATATGCCAAAATACTTTGGAATTTTACATATTTGTTGTACAATCCATGAAATATTTTTTAAAAAACATGTTAAAGCATTTTAGATTAAAAAAATGCATAAATAACTTTAGAATTTTTAGCCATATGCAAAAAAAAAAAAAAAAATTGATCACTAGATTATTGGTTAATCATGTATAAGAAAGAGTTTTGTGCAAATAAATGAACTAATATTGATCCAAATCAAGGGTCTAAGACAAAATTCTTTTCAAAAACATGAGGAACATTGCCTAGACTCCAGCAAAAAACTCAGTCATGAGGCAACCATTGCCAAGCCCAAAAATGAGCATTTTTTTGCCTTTAAAACATGTTTTTTTTTATCCCAACAAGTCATAATATTATACATAACAATGTTTGAATCTAAAACTAATAAAAAAAACATTAAAATCAAGTATGAGCTACCAAATCCAAAAATAAACAACCTAAAACATCATACATGCTTGTCACAGTGATGGAGAGGAAGCCCGGTGGCAGCTGTGGCTATTCTTCTTCGCTGGTATATTTTTTTCTTCCTCTATCACTTCCTGTTCTTCCCCGCTTCTTTGATGGCTTCCCTTTCTCTTTCAAAAGAATTGTCTCCTCTCTCGTTTTCTCCTCCCTTCCTCCTCTCTCACTGTCTTCTTTCTCCCCCCCCGTTCTGTTCGGTTTTCCCCTCTCTCTCACACATTCATTCCCCTATTTTTTTTCTCCTCCCTCTTTCTTCCTTTCGAGATAGTATTTATAGGGGTAGGGGGAGCGGGGTCGACCCTGCTCCGTCCCATCGCTGCCCATGCATGGGGCACACCAGTCTCTTACTCTATCACAACGCTGGTAAAGGTGTCCAATGGAGGTGTTGCTTGTGGGGCACAACTTCTCTGTCTTCTCATCATGAGGAGGTGCAGGTGGCATCCGGTTTTGGTTTTAACAGGGCATGTGGAGAGGGAGAGAAGAAAAAACAGTGCCGCCTCAAAACGACATCGTTTCGTCTCTCTTAAAAAAAAAACACATGAAATGGTGTCTTTTTACTTAAAACACATTGTTTCATTTAAATGAAAATTGGCACCAAAGTGCCAGATTTCAAGTCAATCCTTTAATTTACGCGTGTTTTGCGTTTTGGTCCTTTGTCTTGGATTTCTTCAATTAAATCCTCGATTGGCCATCAAACTTCAATATTATGTAATTAAGCCTTTGATTTGACCAAATCAATTCTCAAAATTATAATTTGACCCCAAAACTTTAATTCCTTCCAATTAAAACCTAAATTGACTTAAAAAAACATTTTTTTTTTTTTGCAATCAACCCTCAATAAATTCAATTAAACCTTCAATAAAATTTAATTGAGTCCATCAACATTTGATTTTATACTTTTCTTCCTCAAATAAAATTTTCTTAATCAATAGGGCTCTCACCAGTTAATGATATACTATCAAATTTAAATATTTGTATTTTTGAATCTCCTCAACCAATTTTAATCATTGTTTTTTGTGCTTTGACATCCTCTTTTCACTGATATATTTTTTGATATATTATATATCTATTTATTTTTAATTTTTTAATTTTTTGTATTTTCTCTTTTCTTGTACGGGGATCAAAAAATGAGTTACAACAATGCTCATGTAACATGAATTCAAAATTGGTTTCTTGAACCTATTTTGACCAAGAATAAGTTTAACAGGCTAAGGATAAACATTCTAACTTTAACATGTATAGCTTAAGCTCAACCAAAGCTAAAACAACATTTATATATCAAAATGAAAACTTAAACAACAACTTTAATACATAAAAAAATATGAAAAAAAAACATTTAAAAAACTTCATTAAATAGAAATCAGAGCAAGAAAGAGGTGAATGCAACATTATTTGGAAAACGTTTCAAACCTATTTTCTATACTTGTAACTATAAATGGAAGCCAAAACCAATAAAAAAACAACAAAAGTAAGCTATAAAGGACCTCTTTATGGGTCTGCAATGTATACCTAGAACAATTATTTTCTTTTAGCTTTCATTTGTAAAATTTTACATCTCACAAACTTACAAAACTTAAGAAAACTTTTCTTTAGGCTTTTAAACCTCTACCCTTATATTTTTTTTATTGATATTTCTCTCATCTTTTTTATACTTTTTTTTTTTCAACCCTATGATCTTGAGGAGGTGTTTATAGAGAGTTTTATTAGGATTTTGGAATGTTTTAAATTCATTTCTAATCTCTTGATCTTAAAAGGAGTGTAGTGAATCCTTAATAAGAACCTATTGATGAGTCCTTTGTGTGTGAATACATGAAAATCAAATCATTTTTTGACTGATAGTTAATATCAAGATTAACTAAGTTGCCCACTTTTGAGGTTTTATTAGAGCAATACTAATGTTATTATCGTCTAAAACCATTTGAAGTTGGTAGAGAAAAGAATATTTTTTATTTAGATCCAATTTTATTTAATTTGAAGATTTATATCTTCACGTTCATTCATACATATGAAGTTTTCAAAGTGTATAATATATATATATATATTAAAAAAGAAGTGAGTAGGAGTTGGTGAGTTCACAAAGTCAGCTTCGAGGATCCCACGTCCCATCAAGAATAGGTCGTCGATCCCTAAAAGAAGAGGTGATTAATCACAGACTTGGAGCTGGCCCCAGATCATGGTACGGTGCAGGTTGTCATATATAAATATTTATATAAATCAAAATCAAGGTAATTAATTAAATTAATAGCAACTAGAAAATTATTATGAGACCCCGCCAGTCCATTAATTAAGGGATGGTCATGGGTTGGTAGGTTTT
The DNA here is from genome assembly GCF_005239225.2 of Populus alba. NCBI lineage: Eukaryota > Viridiplantae > Streptophyta > Magnoliopsida > Malpighiales > Salicaceae > Populus > Populus alba. The sequence continues at coordinate 2,852,700 of NC_133287.1, forward strand.
GTTTTTGTTTTGTTTTTTGATTTGGTGAACGAAGGAAAGTTGGATGCATGAACTGTTCACCAATTGATCGTCCCCTCAAACCTATATAAATCTACAGATCTGCATCCATTTCTCATCATCTCATCCAATTGCTTAATTTACAGTGATATCTTTAAATCTTTTGCTTCCCTTAACAACCATGGTTTCTGGAACCATTTTGGGAGAGTACACCTCTGCAGTCCCAGCAGAGAGGCTATGGAAAGCATCATTCTGTGATGGCCATAACCTCATCCCTAAAGTTATGCCCGGAATCATCTCAAGCATTGATATACTTGAAGGAGATGGTGCCGGGGTTGGCTCCGTCAAGAAGTTCAACTTCACCGATGGTTTGTTTGAGCTTACAATTCCTAACTACTCATTATGCATAGAAAACAACTATACATGCATCCATACATGTACATGCTGGAGTTGCTCTATTTTGTTTTTGACAATAAGATTCACTTTGTGCAGTTATCAAGGACTATAGCTACGTCAAGGATCGTGTGGTGGTGATGGACCAAGAGAATCACATAGTCAAGTATTCCACCCTTGAAGGCGGCGTTCTTGGTGTCAAAGTGAAGTCCTACAGTGTTGAGGTTAGTTTGACATCAACCAGTGAAGGAGGATGCTTGTCCAAGATGAAGATTGAATATGAATCAATCGGGGACAGCTTACTATCCGAGGAAGATGCCAATAATATGCAGCAAGGAATCTTTGCTATGGTGAAGGCTATTGATGCTTACCTGGTGGAAAACCCCACTGCTTATGCGTGACCAAATATGGAGTCTTGTGGGCATCTTTAATGGGTTCAGAATCTGGTGTTTGCTACGACGTTTGTGTGTATTTGATGTTTTATCGCAAATGAAATAAATTACTCCTGTCATGGAGATCCATAAATATGCAAGAAATTCTACTATCCTTTAGTGTTTACCACAAAAAGAACGAAATTAACACCCCATTTCTCAGATCATGTCCAATAAGAAGAGAATTACTGCACATTAACACCCCATTTATCAGATCATGTCCAACAGCTGCCAGCGTACGGCTCCAGCAAATCAATTCAATTGATCAATATATTGATTTCGAATGAAGAAAGAAAGTAGAGTGCTGCTTTCTTTTAAGTAAAAAATCGAAGCATTACGAATTTGCTAAAGTTTAGTAATGGGTTCTCAAAGAAGCAGTTCGAACACCCTCTTCGAGCCATGGTGCGAAGTCCACTCATCCGTAAGGGAACACATAGGGGGCCTATGCTTAGTCTCCTGTAACATCGATCGATTCTAAGAATAAGTATGCGAGTATTCTACGTTCAATAAGCACAAAAGGAGCTAAAATTTTTAGAGAGTTTATCTTTTTGTCGATAGCCTAGGAAATATAAGAAGAACGGAGAAACACATAATCAGCAGATTCTCTTGACTGCGCAACAATCCAAATTCTCATGTGCAATCAATTCAATACCTTTTAAACTTCCTTTGCTTCTCTTTCTCTGTAATTTCATGAATTTCAGGATCACAAGTGGAAGAGGGTGGTTTCCTATGCCCGAACCGTGGCACCACGGGACTCTAAACCCGGATCCATTACAGCCCGTTTAGAAGCATTTGTCATCCATGATATATAAAGATGATTGAGAATCGTCATCTCTTGTTCTCTTTATACATAATTGATGACCCAAAATGCTAAATTGCTCATCTTTTGTTTTATTTTCTTCATTATCGATGTGGGTTTCTTGTTTTTTTATCTTGTGATTGTAGTTGAATCATATCTTGTTGGATGTCGCTGCAGGAACAAAATATATTAAGGGAAAATAAAGAGTCACCGTTTAGTAATTAAAAAAAAAACTTAAAATTCTAAAATATACTTTGTTTCAAAATTTTAAATTTAAATTAAATGGTTAGCTATATTTCCTGTGTATTTTTTTTAATTTTTTAATATTTTTTTTTAATTTCAAATTAAGTCTTTAAATACATTTTAAAAATAACATTAGTTCTTATAAATAAAAGACTCATTAAAAATACTAAAATTAGATCCTAAAAAATAATTTTTATCTAAATTATTTAATTTTAACATTCATAAATTTAAACATGTCATGGGATTATGATTTTAAAATGGGTGTTATAAAAATGTTAGAAATTTATATTGAGCTTTGGCCCACAAATATGATTAGTTTTGAAATGGATCTTAAGACTGTCATTATTATTTTTATAGGTTTTAATATATCTCGTTTACTTCATCCAAATTGTTAAATCATGTGTTGAAAAATATTATAGAATGATAATTTATTATTGTTGTTGTTATTAAAATTTAAATCTTGTTGTTTTATTCATTTTTTTTAAATGAGAATGTCACTACCAAGTACCAACAATAAAAAAAAAATCAGGCTTTCAAAATAATAAAACAAAAAAAATCAATACATACAAAATTCAAACACACAAAACAAAAAATTTCATTCAGAATTCGATCAAAAACACCAAAAATTAAAGGCAAGATCGTGGGTTGTGGTGACAGGTGGATAGTGATAGTTGGGTTGGGGGTTGTGAGGGGAGGCTGTGTTTGGCTGGGTTTATTAGAACACCCCCAAACATAGCATGGCATGTCTGATTTGTATATCATCACTTGCGTATTTTTTACATTAAAAAAAAAAAAAAAAAAACTAAAGTCGTAAGATTTCCCTTTTTCTTCTCTTAGTTTGAGCCATTGCTGCTGCTTGGATGTCAAGAAAGGTTACCTAAGAATTCCTCATAGGCCCATGTGTTTCAAGACTTCATTATCCTTATTATGAATCCTATGTTGGGCTTTGATCGACACAGCTCAAGTTAGGTTATGATTTAGGCCCTTATTTCTCAACAGCACAACTTTCTTCACCATAGGCCCAACATAGGATAAATAGCAACATGAAGAAACCGAAGGAAGATGATAAGAACATAAATAAATCAAGAATCAGTAACGGAAACTAATAACTAGACCTAGCAAGGCCAAGTTTGACAGGGAAATCCTGCTTCTGCACAGCACTTGTAGGCAAATTTATAACCGGTTTGTGTTTTAAAAATATTTTTTAAAAAATTTAAATTTTTTTATTTTTTTTTTTTTAAATTATTTTTTTTTTTGTATTTTTAAATTATTTTGATATATTAATATCAAATTATTTTTAAAAAAATTATTTTGATATATTTTATTAGTAAAAAATATTTTAAAAAATAATTATAATCATATTTCTAAATAGATTTGGTAAGCCATATCTCACACCCACTAACTAGATAGTGACAAAAGTCATTTTTCAAAACATAAACCGCAAAAAAGCTACAATCACGACATAACAAGTTGATCACAAACATGATTTAGTCCAAAAAAAATTCTTGACTCCAAAGACATGAGAGTGCTGTTTTGTTTTTTTTTTCAAAAACCAAAGTTCCATCACCCAGCCGAAAGTTTAAATAAGATGACCTTTTCTATCGGAGAACATGACGGGAAGAAGAAATTTTGTAACATATTTTTTATCGATTAACTTGAATACAAAAATAATGAAGACTCTTTTGTAATTAAGAAGAAATTATTAAAAGAAAAAACGAGACCCGCAATATTCGAATGTACTCTTCATGTTGGAGCTATGGCTGTGAAGGATCTCATGACTTTGTGTTTATATAGATTGCCAAGATTACAATAGAGCATATATCATTATACAAATTAATGGAGAATAATATAGTATCAAACTTCGATGATTTATTTTAAAACTTTTAATTTTTAATTTACAAAATTAAGGCACACTCAAATAAGCATTTTTAATAATAATAATAATAATAATAATAATAATAATAATTAATGTATTATTATTATTATCACCACTAATATACTTGTAACTTTTTTTTAGAGTAAAAAAAAATAAAAAAAAAATATCATATCAAACGGATATTAATGTTATAAGAAATAACTTGAACTTATTTATAAAAATCATTTCAAACGGAATATAAATATCTATCATTTTGCATTTTGATAATATATGGGATGACGGGTACTGATTATACATGAGAGAGATAAATGCAAAGAAAAAAATAAAAAAGAAAGAATTAAGAAAATATATTTTTAAATCTTGATAAAAACTATTCCTATCACTTTACTTTTTACTGGGTTAGAATAATTTTCTGTATACTTCTTCTATTCGTTTTCTGTCTTCATTATAACATTGCTAATTAACATTGATATTATAGAATTCAAGCGACTTCAAATAGCTAGTAGCCTTAATGTATGTTTGGTAAGGTGAAAAATGTTTTTTTTAATTTAAAATAATATTAAAATAATATATTTTTTTAGAATTTTTTTTTTTATTTTTAACATTAGTATTTAAAAAAATGTTTTTTTTTAAAAATATAGAAGTAAAAACATTTAAAAGTACTTTAAAAAGTAAAGAGTATCACAATATTAAATCAACAGTTAAAGAGTGTTTCATATTGTAATTTAAAAGTTATTTATCTAAAATCTAAATTTTAAAAATTAAAAATAAAATATTATTTTTAATATATTTTAAAAAAATTATTATTTAGCTATAAGAACACCTCGCAGCATTTCGAGGAATGCGATTTAAAAGGGATGAAGCAGTAAATTTATCATGGGTAAGTTCAAATCTTACCCCACTATAATTAGTTAATTGATAGTTGTGCCTTGATGGCAATAATTACAAGTTAATCACAAACGTAATCAAATTTCTTTTTACTCAAATAGTTGTAGATGTGGCATCTCGATCTTGACATGAGAGGTGCTAAACACACTATCATTATGAACTTTGTTTTAAATAAAATACATCACTCAATTAATTGTCATTTACTGGGGCAATTATATTTCACTAATTATTGGCTTGAAATCAACTATACTATTAAACTTACTCGAATATATATATATATCGAGTTGTCGGACTTTTTTTTCACCATGCATGTTGCTTTATATGAACAAATTACTTAGATAATTAATTAATTCATGCTGACTATGGAACTTTGGACTTTGGTGGATAAGCTATGTAACATATCAAATTAACAAGTAAAAGTAAACACCCTCAAAGTTTACCATCTTTTATCCTAAGCTTTGGATAAATTAAGGTTACAAATCAGCTTCTTGCCTGCTTTTCGACCCCACAGTCCACCAAAGCAAACACCCGTTTCTTTCTATTCCAGCAAAAAAACAAATTGACTCTAACCCACAATTTCTAACCTGGAAATTAACTTTCTAATCTGAAGAATTCCCGAAAAGAAAGACAATCTAGGTCAATAAGGCCATGAGTTCTAAGATAAGTCTATTTTATGATCATATTGAGGCCCCCCTTTCCCCATTTTCACATACATTTTCTTTAGTGAAAGCTAGCTTCAATATCCTCAAAGCATTGAAACACATGCAAAACAAAGAAAACAAAACCACAGCCAAAAGACATCATACACTTTCAAGAGTCTCCTTTATTCAAAACCATCAAGGAGGGCTTTTTTCTTTGGACGGTCGATCAAGAAAGTGAAACCTGTCTCTCCTAAGGTCGGTTTATAGTCAAATACATACAAGCAATTAAAGTGTCATAAATGTCCTGTATATATTTTCTTGACACGTCGATACCTAAACTCTACACAAAATCAAGCATTTTGATGTATAAATGACGCAGAGGTTACGTACGTATATGGAGTTTGGGGAGCTTTGACTTAGTGAGTCGGTAAACTAGATGTGGATTTAATCGTACGAGTAGCAGACTCATGTATGATGTTGCTTGGCAATCAACATGATGATCTTTTGACATTATGGTTTCCCTGTGGTCCTAAGTGCTCTAAATATTCAGGGATTGACCATGTATAGCTGAACATAACTTTTCATCCATGTCGTGAGGCTACATTTGATCCAAAAAATTTGCTCTAAGCCCTCCTTAATAATTTTCCCTCTATATATTTTCATTGTTTTAAACAACTACTGCTTGTAAATGATATAATTAGTATCACAACACTTCAATCCCTATACAAAACATGAATTGGATTCAATTGATAATGTTTTTGTCAAATAATCATCTCAACCTCAGAGTTTAAGCCGTTAGGTGAGGTCCCGATAAATGATTTATATTATTCTCTAAAATACCCCCTCAAGTAAAAACTCTTTGAGCTTGAAACTTGCACAGGCTCATAGTATCTTGTGTTTAATTTTTATCAAATAAATGAAGAAGGTGAGATTCGAACACGTGACTACTTAGCATCAAGGCTCTGAACATATTAAAGAATTATCTTAACCTAAAAACTTAAAAGTGTTAAAGGATATCCTCCAAAAAATTAATTTTATATTATTTCTCTAATAGTTTTGCACATTATAAAGATCAAGGAGTCTAGAGCATAATATTACTACTTTCAATGCTTAAAGTTTCAACACTCTCTCCTAATTAAGCCTAATTAAGATTTGATCTTAGAATTCTCAAATCTCTCTGAAATGTTTCCATGAATTAAACAAGCAAAGAAAAAAACGA